>NC_060167.1:24513589-24527300 GCF_021292245.1 Micropterus dolomieu
GCGTACTTGATGACATTTAAAATTTTTCCTATACACGCTCACTAGCCCACCACCACGACCACTGACCCTCGGTTGACTAAAACAATCATATTGAGGCGGACACAGTTCAGCTAGCTGGCTATAGTCATTCATCTGCAACCAGGATTCAGTTAAAAACATAAAATCTAGATTTGCAGACAAGATAAAATCATTTAAGATAAAAGTCTTACTTGAAAGTGATCTCACATTGAAGAGAGCCATTTTAAATGAGTTTGTTCTGGGTGCTGGAGTTGGTGCAGTTGTCCTAATCCTTAAGAGATTACTATTATTTCTGTGTGGGATGTGCACATTTCGGTTTACTGGTCTATGCGTGATGATGACAGGAATAGAAGTCTTTGGCACAGCGCTGGGAGCAGACGGCTTTACATGCCAGCAGGTGGAGACAGTTGTTTGTGGCAGTGAGCCAGAGATCTGTTCAGTGAGCGGTGGTGCATCCAGGTGTGCTGCATGAATGATTAGTCATTCACGTAAATCATGTGTGGACCGCACCACATGCTACATTTCCAGGGTAATCCAACAAATCACTTGGAACATGGCAAAAACCAGAAAGCAAACAGGTTGAATCAACAACGAGAAAGAGAAGTGAACAGGTAAATATGCTGAGTGGCTGATGGGGGAATTAGTTGCAGGTGAGGAGTGGATGGTGTAGGCCAGGTAACTACAGGGCAGATTAGGGAAGTGAGAAGAGGTGTGGCTATCAGGTTTGTAAAGGCTTACTGTATGGTGCAACATGATACTATTATATTACTTACCAGACAATGACACAGTGTACAGCTTACAGTTTCCCATCAGACTGAGGAGTGAACTTGATTTCTTTTAGCCCGGCGATTCCTATATCAGTGCCTTCCTAAATTAAGGAGCCAACTACATCTGCAAAAGCCAGAACATCTGGGTTGGATATGACAACATCACACGCTTCCAGATTAACTTGTTATTAATGATTTTGTCCAGACTCGCTGATATAAAATGATAAATAATATATATAATATATATAATAAACGATATATAATACAATCCAAAACAGTACCAACAAGAATGCTAACACACACACACACACACACACACACACACAATGTAAGATCAGCTGTAACACATTTGTAATATCGTGTCTTTATGAAAATGGCATTTAAAGCAGTTTGGCATCTGATGTTTTTATTTTCCTCACACATGATGCATCACTAGCTAGTCTAAATAATTTCGTCACATATTGGAGATGCAGAAAGAAGTTGTTTATTGTAGAATATCAGAGGTGAGGAACACAGGATGTGCAGTAGTTAACTGACAGGAAGCATGATTACTGACACACAAACACTCACTACTGATAGAAGAATAATCATTTTGAATAATAGACAGTGAAATAACTAAAATAGTCCACGGATCATTGAGAAAATAAGAAACACTATGTGATTTTACCTCCCCACTAATCAATATTTTTAATACATTGATTCAATTGATGTCAATTAACATAAAAGCATAGCTATTACTGTTCTAACGTTTGTGTGTCATTGGTCTGTGCTGTCAAGTCCAAAGTGGGTGAATTTACTGTTAACACATGACCTCGCTCAGGCTTGTTGTGTGCCGCCTGTCCCCAGCAGACAAAAACGTGGCCGGTGAAGATGGTCAAAAAGACTCAGATGTTTTCACCTGAAGGTAGAAACTAAAGCAAAACAAAAGTGAATGCTAGACTTGACATTTCCCAGGTGGGATATTTAAACAGGAAGAATACTGCAATGGGATGCCCATGCAGAATAGAGTAGGCCAGTGTTGTAACACATTAGTCATAGTCATTAGATACTCTGCTGTGAGTTTGTATTTGAGTTTATGCCTCCTGGAGGTTAAAAATCACTTACTGCAACTTTAACGTTCAGTACAAGGTGTTCACAGATTACACATGTTCACCAAAGGAAAGAAAACAACAGGTAAACACATCAAACACACATCAGAGCCATGAGCTCGAGATTACATTTACATCTGGTCCGTTGTTATGTATCATCCTGCCATAGCGTTCTCCTCGATGGACGTCCAGGTAGGGATGCCATTCTTCAGCAGGAGAGCACATTGACTTCAGACGCTGTGGAAAGTCAGAGATTCTTTCTTTCCCCAATTCTTGGAATTCACGAAAAAAGATTTCAAGCTGTGCAAAATGCAAAGCTTTTAAACATGGAGAAAAAGACAAGAGTGGTGTTGTGAACCACCATATTTCTTCAGCTATCATAACAAACATACAGACCTTCCAGGGGCTTCCCTCTGCTCTCATCAGCTTATACAAAGCGACGACAGGGATCCAGAGGAGGATAAATACAACCATGCACCAGCCCAGTGCCAAGCCCCAGTCTGGGAACAGGACTGCTCCATAGGAGGGTGGCGTAAACGTCTTCAGAGACCAGACCAGGATCACCTGGTCAACAAAGTCAGCAAAAATCAAACATCAAACATGGGCAGAACTGACATTATGTATGTGTTTGAGGCAGTGTAGTTACAATAATACTTGATTAAACTATTGCATGTAGAGAAGAAAAGCCTTCATTTGCCAGACGTGTGATGATTAATTCAGGGTGAGTCTTTCGGACTGTATTGTGTGATATTGCACTCACCACAATGATACAGGGGCTGATGAAGAACCAACATGCTCTCCACCACAGCCAGAAAATGAAACTCTTATTCCCAAGCATCATCTCGATGTCTTTAATAAAACGGTTCCCTCCTGGAAACCATGAGAAGAGTAAACATATGTATACAGAGCTGGTATTTGAGGCTCTCTGACACCTTTATCTGCACATATTTAAAATGGTCATATTCACCGTATATGTAGCTGACGCCAATGATCTCCAAGAGAGCCAAAAATAGCAGCACCCAGCTGGCAACAAACTGGTCGATTAGAGTCACCCAGTATATTCCTGCCTGTTTCAGACACACACAAACACACACACATTAGCTGAGTGGGTTAACTAAGCCTATGTCAGACAACAGTAACATAAAGTTACACTAAGGCAGGTTTACCCTTGTGACACATGGCAGGCCCAGGAGGTATACAATGGAACATGCTGTTACAGTCAATAAAGCACGTTTGGATTTGAAGATTTTAGGGAAGGCATCAAGCAGGCAGGTGACGACCACCTCTAATGACAAGAAGACAGATTCAGGATGTAACGCAACTGCAATGGTCTGAATGTTATAAAAGTATGAATGGCAACTGAAGATCTCACCTATTCCTGCAAACTGAGAGTCCAGACCAACAGTCAGAAGCATGAAGAAGAACAAAATGGAAAACAGAGGGGAAATTGGAAGCTTAGACAGAGCATCTGGGTATGCAATGAATGCCAGGCCAAATCCTGCGCAAAGACAAAGAAACAAAACATCAGAGGCCAGCTGGCGGTCTACCAAATTTGTATTGGTGCCCACATGATGTCTTCGCCTGACCTTCCGTCACCACATCTCCAACAGGCATTTTGTAGACGTAAGCCATGTGACCCAAGATTGAAAATATGGCAAAGCCTGCAAACACACTGGTACCTAGGAGGAGAGGAAAATAGCAAATAGAATAATCTCCCATAATAATATGTTTATGATTTAAACCTCTTTTAAATAATGCTGTCTTGTAGCTGTGGTCCTACCGGCATTAGTAAGTGTTATAACAAATGAGTCCTTGAACACATTGTTGTGGAAGTTGTTGTAGGAAGCAAGAGTCATGACTCCACCCCAGCCAATCGAGAGAGAGTAGAAGGTCTGAGTTGCTGCATCTTTCCAGACCTAAAGAACACACAGTGTTTTAAATCAGTAAAGAGTTTTCAAACTTAGATTACTGTACTGTGTTAACAGGGATAGTTGGGTTTCTACCTGCGCTTCTGTTAGTTTAGTCAAATTGGACTGGGAACCAATGTAGAACTCTATCCCATCTCTAGCTCCCTCTAGAGTCACACCACGGATCAGCAGGATCACAATCACCACATAAGGAAATGTAGCTGTGAAATACACAACCTGGAGAGACAAAATGCCAAGAGTTAAAATGTGATTAATTCATTTATATTTTCTTGCGTTGCTGCTGCGAGTTTCGAGCCATGGTTACCTTTCGCTTCGACTATTGCACTATTGCAATGCCCTCCAAGCGGGTCTTGCAGCTTGTGTGGTGACACCCCTACAAATGGTTCAGAACGCAGCAGCGTGTCTGGTTTTTGATCAGCCCAAAAGGACACATGTCACTCCATTACTGTGTGACCTCCACTGGCTACCCATGGCCTCCAGAATCAAATTCAAGTCACTAATGCTTGCATATAGAGTGACTACTGTGTCTGCACCCATCTACCTAAACTCCATAATACAAGTTTATGTCAATATGCTCTTCAGCTGGAGAGCATATTGACTTCAGATGCTGTGGAAAGTCAGAGATTAGCGTCTTTATCCCCCCACTTCTTCGATTTCATGAGAAAAATTACAAGCTTTGGAAAATGAAATGTTTTTAAGCATGTAGGAAAAGACAAGGGTGGTGTTGTGAACCACCATATTTCTTCAGCTATCATTGCAAACACACAACTTCCAGGGGCTTCTCTCTGCTATCATCATATATAGAAAACAAAACTCTTTTTAAGGTAAGAGACTAAATTATTTGACCAAGACTATATTTTGTTTAGTATCTATACTATAGCAGGTAAAATTGTGTGACTTATATTAGATTAAAATGTAGTTTCTTATGGTACTTTCAGACCAAAAGCGAAGTGAGCGTTGGGGGCGGTGCGTTTACATACAAAGTCAATTCAAAGATGCATAGAGCCGTGATTTCCTGTTGGGCGGTATGGAGGGGGCGCTGCCACCGATGCAAAGGCCTTTGCGTGAGTTGAAAATCTTCAACTCGAGCGAGAAAGTCACATGATGCTGAATTGTGATAGCCTATCAGCGCTGAGACTGTCTGGACTTCACCGACAGCTTCAGAACGTAATTTGAAGAGGACCAGGCAGATTGGAAGATTGAAACGCCGCTGGTCGACGGAGACCAACTAAGCTGCAGGGAGAAGTCGAGAAATATCTGTAGTAATCAAGGTTGTTTATTCACATTATCGCGTTGTGTGTGAACACTTGGCAGTAGTCCAACGATAAAACCCCCGTGAGGAAAGTTGTGAGGATTAAATTCGTGTTTGGTCTGAATGCACAGTTAGGCAACATGATCATTTTTTTCCCTTGCTAATTTAAGGGAAGGAACACAATGCATTTGACATCATCTCACAAAGTCTGGGATATTTTTTGTAGAAGATTTAATTTTTGCCATTTGTAGTAAACAAATGTGGGTACTTTGTATAAAAGTTTGAGAACTCTATCTAAAATATTCAGTGAGTTCAAGTTGCTAAAGCAAAAGTGTTTCAACCACACCCGGTCTCCCCTAGATGTGGAAACAATTTACTCCATGTATTGTCTCATGGAAGCCATAAGCACCAGATAAGTTCAAAAGCTTTTTCAACTGTGAAACACATAATTCGTCTATGAGTCTTTTTTGGCATCTAAGTAACTGACTGAGAGGTTTACTTGCTTTGTACTGCAGAAAACCCTCCAGACAAAATAACTCGTGGCTGATGCAGTGTGGAAAAGGGCTATCAGGTGGATGTTGACTTACTTTGCCTGAGGACTTGATGCCTCTGATGAGTGCTGCAGCAACAAGCACGGAGCTCAGCAACAGACAGAGGGCCAAGTGCCAAACTACTGGTCCTGTTTCATCTAGACCACTGGATCTCTGCAGAGCCACGCGACTGAGGAGGAGAGAGATCTGACTGTACATCCACAGCAGTATGACAGATGTGTGTATTTATGCTTCCTTGCATGTGTGTGTGATTCTTACTCCCAGTATTGCTCACTCGGGCTCTGCTCTGCACTGGATGAAAAACAAGTGTTGTTTTCCTGAGTCCAGTTGGCCACTAAAACACCACTTACATTGCAATACACTATAAAAGTTAAAAAGCACAACAAAACAAAACAAAACAAAACATTAATTTCCCAGAATGGAAGAATTATTTGATTATTTAGCTTTGGCCTGACGTAGTTTTAAGTTGCTTGAATTTCTCTAGAGCCCTGTGATACAGAAAAAACTGTCTCTGAACTGCAGTTCACATTTTTAGCATACAATTTTTCTTTTATATATTATGTCATCCTGTCCTGGCAAATTTCATCAAAACCTCTTCAGAAGATTTGGAGATGAAAAAATCACCTGCAGGCGTGTTGCTGCAGTTACTGTCAGCCCAACTGAAGCAGCTGGACCACGGCAGAGGAGACTGGAAGGAGGCGAACATGTAGTACAGGCTGTAGGCGATGATGACATTATAGTAAACTGATACTATGAGAGTCACCATAACCATGGCAACACCAACACCTGGAGAGGTAGAGATTATTATTAAGGCATTGCCAATGTTCTTATAAGAAGCCTCTTTAAAATATGATAACTTTTTGTTTTTATCTTTCTAGGTACTTTCAAAACTATATTTCCATTTGTAAAAATGAAGGTTTGTCTTTAAATTAGAGTTACTGTATGAAGCATGCACTCTTTCAAATCAAGACAATGTGTTAGTAAACATAACATAACATATATCTGTATCTTATCAGGTTTTCCCATTTCACATATCTCCAGTATTTTTTATATGATTGTATTTTAGCTGTTTTGTGAATAAACTGAAACTGAACTGAGTCTCCTAAAACTTTTATTATTTGGTCCCCCAGAGTAGATTAACTTTATAATATGAACACTGCTAACAAATGGGAAACGTCAAAAAGTGTAATTGCTACCAATGGGTGTCTTTATCACAGCAGTGTGCTGCAGTGATGTTATGTGTTATGTTATTTCTTGCTTTGTACATTTGTGTATGTGCTTCACGTTATCACCTTAACATTGACCCCCACTTGGAAACTTATGGAAACACTTCAAAGGACACGTTTAAACCATTCGACTTTGACTGCTTTTGATTTTGCAAAAAAACATTTCAATCAACATCTGACTCTGGCATTGGGGGAATATTTGTGCCGCTAGGTCCTGAATTGGTGAATTTTAATGTCTATTGTAGAAATTTACACAGTTTTGTTATTTTTGTTATTTTTTACACAAGTGTAGCTAGCACCCTCTACAAATGTCAGGGTCGGACAAACATCCAGTGTTATTTTGCCTTTTTTGTTGCTCCGATTAAGGTGAAATTCATCATTCAAAAGTGTGAACCTATCCATTAAAGTGTCTTGCTCTAAGGCTATAATTCAGCTTGTGCCTTTGGTTTGAATGTTGCGCATTAAAGGTAAAGCAAAGGAACAGTAACCACTGCACGGCTGTCTATTTCTGGACATGTAACAAAGTCTTACAGGCAAACAACCAAAAGCTCATTTGAACCCATAAAAAAAAGATGGATTTTGGGCTCCACAGTTGACCATTAATTAACCATTAATTAACAGCCTAATAAAAGCCCTCATGTTTGTTATCTTCAGATGTTACCTGTCTGATCTTTCACAAAACTTGAATGGTAGTCTTACCCTGCAGGATTGGCACTGCTCTCCATATGTTAATAGGGCCTTGGCTGCAAAACTGACCGAAGGCGCTTTCCAGGAAGAAAAGTGGAATTCCACACAAAACCAACATCAGGAAATAGGGAATGAGAAAGGCACCTGCTCAAAACGACAGATTGGGTGGTACAGGAATAAAACAGATACAGCATTAACAGTGGTACTATCAGGATTATATATAACATCCAACACTAACAGATTAGACACCAAATACTTACCCCCTCCATTTTTGTAGGCCAAATATGGAAATCTCCAGATATTTCCCAGTCCAACAGCATAGCCGATTGTAGAGAGGATATACTCTTCTTTGCTGGCCCAGTTCCCACGCTCAGTATTCTCATCACCATTATGTGGATCCTGCACATTGGAAAGTTTAAAAACTTATTAAAAGGGGTAAAACGTCTCAGATATTGTATGTTGTACCTGGAACAAACAACTGCGGTGAAAACAGTAAATGTTAGAATGATGCAGTACAACTTCATGCAACACTACATCATAATATCTGACTGAATTTACACATATCATAGTGTGCTGAAACCACAGAAACACACTGGCTTCACTGGCACATAGCAGAAAACCTCTGCTATCCAATATTTAAAATACCACAAATACATTTAATTATACAATCATTGTAACCACTGTAAATATTATCTTTGTCTCAACTGTCATACAGTTTTTACTCTTGACTGCTACAATGCATACAGTGCATAAGGTATTGTATTTAATGTAGTTATTTCCACTCTTGTGTCACATTTAGATTGGTTTGTGGTGGTTTCAGCACGTAAACCATCAGTCCAGTCCCTAAGTGGAAAAAAAGAGACTTAGGCTCCGTCATGACTCCAAGCCAATTTCACTTACTTTTAGAGCCATTGAGATCTTATTTCACCTTCCAGCTGTAGCAGCATGTCATAAAAAACACATTTTCTTCATTTATTGCAAAACAATAGGTTTTGTTTTGTGTTCCTCAATAGATTTTTTAAATATAAAATAGCACTCAATTCCTCAGTCTTATTCAATGTAATTACCGTGTGATGTATGTCTAAGTAAAAGTCTGGTCAAATAGGTTTGCAATCCTACCTGGTTGTCTACAGCAGGATTTCTGAATATTAAATCCTTGAAACTTTTCCAACCGTATTTCTTCATGTCCTTTCACCTGTTAATTGTGTAAATACAAATTTAAAATCACATAGGTAGGCCTGTTTTAAAGCCCCCACCCCCTCTGACAGATAAGGGAGTGATTTTTTCCAACCAATCACCTGCCCATACCTTCCCCTATAACACGTTGTGTAATTTTATTTTAACTGGAAGCATGATGTAATGCACATTAGTGAGGGAAATGTGCCTCTTGATAGCATAAATGACTTACTTAAATCCACTCAGTCTGATAAAGAGCTGGTTAGTGTTGCTTTCTGTATTATGTATTATGTTCTGACCCTAATGTTTCCTATGGTGCTCATTTCCGCTCCTTTGCAGTTCGCATTCTGTAAAATTCTATAACAACATTCTAACATTGTATATGACTCCTCAACTCAGATGGTGTAAAAAAATTATTTCCTCTGTACTGATATATAGACCAAACTGTACAGCTGTGTTTGCAGCTCGGTAAAACAGTGCTGTGAGGCCTGTGTGTGACTGAGGAGAGTTACTCTATAACAGTAACTGTGTCTTAACAGCTACTCTCTAAAGCCACTGCTGTGAGTGACGATGAATAGATCTCATTTTGGTCAGTGACATCTACACATAATCTCTCTACTGTTACGCACATCTGTGTCACCCATAATCACAACCTGACGATTCCACCACAACCATGTCAGACGACATGGCTGATGACACTGAGAGATAAATGAAAATCCATTAATCAAAAGATTATTACAACTGCACTCATGGTAATAGTCATCGTAGATAAAAAGATACACATTTCAAAACTGTCAAGTGTGTTGAATGTATTACTTTCTTCTGTTATAAGTTGTTTAGGTGGATTCTGCCCCTCATTTTCACTAAAGTATAATTTCGGTATTTTCAAACCTAGGCTCTATTTTCACATATTTTGGTATCAAAATTACTAAAAGGTACAAAACTTTTGAAATCCGTACAGTAAACAGCTGCAGTGGCTGCAATGTATTCCTTTTCACCCTTTGTTTTTTACAAGAAACAGACGTCTCGCTCAAGGACAATTCTCGCTCTGAAATCTCACGAGAGGCGAATGGTTGCAAGAAGACGGTGGAAATGAGGGAGACGGGCAAGGGCCTCACTTTGTGTTGAAAAGTGGTGGGGACATAAGGGCTCAGTTCAGGGGTGTGACAAAACACTTAGCTCACAAGATGTGACGATGCACATTACAAGTTTGCCTGTAATTCATAATCTTATTTTACATCATTATTTATTTTGAGCAGCTTGGCTGTCACATGTGAATTAATTTGGTGGTGAATTTAGAGTAGCAAAGTGAGTCATACGGTATATTCGCAGGACCTTGCTTGATCTTTATCAGAACTGGTCAGCAGACACATAAAGTCATCCTTGAATACTGACTTCAGTATGTTAAAAGGAGTGAAATGAATGTAGCAAAAACATGTTATGACAGCTTCAAAACATCAAAACACTAAGTGATCACTGTAAGTGATCCAATTTTTGTCATATACAGTAAATAACAAAGATTGTCATGTCATTGTGACTGTTCCGGTGAATTTTCATGTTATTCTGGTTCAGACTTTAAAAACATATCCCCAAACGTCATGTTAGTTGGTTAAAAGCCCAATAAATTCTGGACATATTTAGTTTAATCAAGCACATTTTTCATGGCATGATTATGGCTTAATCACTGATTCAAAGCCACAGGTGTACAGAAGATATTTCCAAAAACATCACTCTAATATGGTGCACGAATCCTTTGTGATGTATCATACTGAAAGACAGAGAAACTGAGTTGTAGGTTTATAGAGCAAATGGTATCATTAGTTATTGCTGACATCTTGACAGTTACACTGACGGGGCATGGATATGTCTCGCTTTAGTATCATCATTGTACCTGTGCGTACACTGCTTGATGCTCTTTTGGTTTCTGAGCCATTTTGGTCAGTGACATGTAGCCACAACTTAACCGCTGTACCTATTATATACATGAGCTGTAATTAAGGTATCTGCTGGTGTGGCCACAGATTACAAAACATAGTGATAGAGAAAACTGATGTAAATATAGACTCTGACTGTCCCACCACTGGGCAGCTGACACACACAGGGTTCGGCCCTGATGCAACAGCTCATCACCTTTCACATCGTCAGAGTTAGACAAACACACGTGTGTTCTTATGAGCTGTATGAAAATATCAGCCTTATTGTTTCAGCTCAGCTGTGTGTCTGCGTTTCCACATTAAAAGACACGGGCCGTTCCTCCTCACTTTAAACACTTCAAAAATGAGATTAATTTATTTAACACACTCAAAAGTGTTCCCAGAATTGTTCCAAATTAACTTAACTAAGCAATGTAACGAAAAATCCATTCATGCCATAAAATGTGCTCAAATAGTGGTTGAAAGACTGAATCTCAACATTCAGGCTACTGAAAACTCACCTTTTGCGCCCACATCGCAAAAGGTGGGGCAGAACGTGACCAGTCTATGTGATAGACTTTACTAACCTAAAATAAATATCCTTCGTTCATATTAAAATGTAGTATTTCAATATCCCTACCAAACTGCTCATAATATTCAGTCTTTAAGAAATATGGGCTATAAGAAAAATGAAACATTTATTTTAACGGCTGTAAAATGCTGTGTGAAAGGGACTGGTGAGCAAATAAAAAATATTAAAACACATTTCAAAGCAGTTAGAAGTCTACTGTAAAAACCTGTAGGTCTACAATAACCTAAGGCTTTTAATCAGTGTCTATAGGTTGATATTGCTATAGTTTCTCCACATCACCACAGAAAACATAAAGCAGCCTAAACAGTCTGTGGCATTTCCTACAGATGGTGATGTCATTTTCCAAGAGAGCTGATTGGTGAGTAGGCGGCATTTTCATAGAGAGATCTCTTATCTGGAACAGAACCAGCTCCGGAGCAGGTTAGCTGTTCAGTATGTTACCATGGAGATCTACCCCGGTAAGAAGTGAACCACCGTCGTGGTACTGAAAACCCAGGGTTAACCACGAAGTTACCTCAATAAGTTCAAATCCTGCTTCATGGTAAAGGCCCTAGAACAGTAACAGTCTCAAGAATGGATGGTGATCAGGAGCCAGATTATTTCACACAGCTGGTATCTATTGGGTTTTGTAGCCCCCACATTTTCAAACTTTTCTTTTCTGTCCTCTGTGATGCCTATAGGTTAGGCCTACGTCTAAAGCTAGTAAGCAACCCTGGATAAATGACAGCATTCGCAGCCTCAAAAGGGAATGCAGGAAAGCAGAGCGCAGATGGAAAAAATCTCCAAGTCCATTACCTCAGTCTGAAGGATTTATTAATTAACTACAATAACATGGTTAAGGATGCGAGAACACACTATTTTTCTGAACTCACTACACACAAACACAATCCCAGGTTTCTGTTTAAGACTGTGGATCAGCTGGTAAACCCAACCCCTCCTTGTGACTCAGCTGGAAGTCATGATGACTGTGAATTGTTTTTATCTTATTTTATCAATAAGGTGGTGTCAATCACCCCCGCGGCCTCTTACTCAGAGGTTCCTCACCAGCAACAAGAGAGTTTTATCCCATCGACTTGTCTGAGCTTTTAAAAACAGTATCACAAATGAGAGTGTCCTCCAGCCCACTTGATGTAATACCTACAAAGTTTTTACTGAAAGTAATAGATTCTGTTGGGCCCCATTTGATCTCTGTTTTCAACAGCTCCCTATCTACTGGTTGTGTCCCTGATTATTTTAAAACGGCTTGCGTGAACCCACTTTTAAAGAAACCTGGTTTAGATCCCTCCCGCCCACAAAATTATAGACCAATTTCAAAACTGCCTTTTATTGCAAAGATTCTAGAAAGAATTGTGTCCAAACAGCTGCTCACTGAACTGGAAAATAACACAATATTTGGAAAGTTTTAGTCTGGTTTCAGTAAGTGCCACAGCACTGAGACTGCCCTGCTTAAAGTCACCAATGACCTTTTAATGTCTGAAGGTATGTGCTCAGTCCTGGTACTCCTGGACCTTAGTGCTGCTTTTGACACCATTGATCACATGCTACATATCTGGCAGACGTCGGTGATGTGTAATCAATGCGTCAGGGAGCCGTTTTGACACGTCGTTGAGTAGTTCACACATAACGACTGGCGGCCGCCGATCGATCGCTGATTTACCCCTGATCACAGCCCGATGGTTTCTGAGTTCGCAGACTGGCAAATTGGGCTAAAAATCGTGTAGTGTGAACGAGGCTTAAATTTCCTCTGCCTGGAGATACTTAGGAAATGCAAAAGCATCCATAGGTTGATGGATGAGGATCAAACACCGTACACTGCAGCACATGCTGTAATCTTCGCTGCAGAATCCATTTGTTGAAGAGAGGGGGAAAAAAATTGTCCCGAGGTGAGAGTCCAGCAATTTACCGACTGAGCTAACCGAACAACATAACAATAGCATCAAATATTATGGCTTATATTCTCACCCACATCTCATGGTTGAAAATATTGCTCTGGTGCAAAACGTATTTGCCAACCCCTGCAGTATTTTATTACTACTACTACTTCTTCTAATGGACGTATTCAAAGTAGTGATGAGTGTCTACACTGCCTGAATTCTACTAGAAGTAGAACAAGAAGAACGTGTGTCCATTTTCAGCTACTGTAGAAACATGACGACGCAACACGCCGACGTCCATGGAAGGGGGGACCTGGGCTTTTGTAGCTAGAAATGATTCATTCTAAGGTTATAAAAACATAACGGTTCATTATGTAAGGCCTTTATACACCACTGAAAACATAGTTATGGATCGTAAATTGCATTTCTGTCAATAGATCATCAGAAACATTACACACTGAACCTTTAATACTAAGTCACATTTATAACCACTTTTGGTGTGTGTTGGCTGTCAGAGGGATGCAGATGGTACATTTTTAATACATTTCAGACTAGGGTGACTCGAGATTTTGCATCTTTGTGTGCCATGACCAAAAAAATGTTGAGAAACGCTGGTGTAGGTCACATTGTGTCCGTTAA
>NC_060167.1:24527400-24535096 GCF_021292245.1 Micropterus dolomieu
TTCAATCATGTTTTTATCAACTTAGAAATATAGCAAAAATTCGATCTATGTTAACTTTTAAGGACACCGAGACCATTTTACACGCCTTCATCTCATCACGCCTGGATTATTGCAACAGCCTTTTCACCTGTTTAACCCAAAAATCTATTGATCGACTCCAGACTGTCCAGAACTCAGCTGCCAGGCTTTTAACCAGAGCAAAGAAATATGACCACATTACTCCTATTTTAGCTTCATTACACTGGCTCCCAGTATGTTTTAGAATTGACTTTAAAATTCTATTGATCACTTTTAAAGCTCTTCATGGTCTCTCGCCTTGTTATATTTCTGAACTTTTAGTCCCATACACACCAGCACGTACCTTGAGATCCTCGGGCAGAGGTCTGTTGTCTGTTCCAGAGTCTCGACTGAAAACTAAAGGGGACAGAGCGTTTGCAGTCAGGTCCCCGAGGCTCTGGAACAGCCTGCCCGAGGAAATCAGGTCGGCTGAGTCAGTGAACTCTTTTAAGTCCCTTCTTAAAACATACTTTTACAGGAGAGCCTTTCCTGATCTGCAGAGTGTGTGTGGAAATGTTTTCTATATGTATTTCTCGTAAAATTTCTCATATCCTTCACATTAACCTTTGAGGTAACAAGTGCATGTGTGTATTTAACAGTGGGATTTAATGTCAAGATATGCCTTAAATCCAAAAGATCTTTCACATCGGTTCAGTATAAACAAAAGCTGACCCTGTCCTGAGCAAATTATATTACAGTGATCCCGTGTTTCTTCTCAATACACTACTTTAATAACATGGGGTATGTTATGGGACAACACCCACCTTTCATAAAATCACTGAATCATCACACCCATCACACACACACAAAGAAAGCAAAATACAGTGTAATTATAATTCTATATAATTCTATCACTACTTCAGTTCCTCTAAGCATTCACAGTACAAATGGACAGTAGACATGACCACTCAAAAAGAGACTTAGCATCAAGTGGTAAGAAAATAACCAACATTTTATTTTAACAGTCACATTATCCAGAGAAATATTAGGAATTATTCAACAAATCTTGTCATTTCAGCTTTGGTAATATGAACAAAACCATCGGGTGTGAGCTCCGAACAATCACAGAGCTTTATAATTTCTAGGAATAATCCACTATTATTACACCTTGTCTGTAATTAAAAAAGAAACACTCTGGTCAGCCTCCCTTGTATTAATGAATGTATTTAATTAGTAGAGGTGCCAGGAGCAAACTTTACACAGCAGTGGCTGCATAGGTTTTACTTGACAAAAACACTTGCAGCAGGCTCGATATACTCAAGAAAACAAGGTCTTCTAATTTGTACGACTAAACAGTCTCAACCTCCTTACACATACAAAGCCCTATACCCTATACCCGACTCACTAGCTATATACCCTATATAGGGCTCAATGGCCCCTGTGGGTTGTACAACAGAGGCCTTAACCATGATTCAGCAGTTTACACATACATCTAATCAATTATCTACCACAGAACCCCATTGATTGTGATTATTTCATTTATGTACAATCCAAATCCAACAATCCATGCAGGAACTTACATGATACATTACTACATCTGTAGTCAACACCGTCCTCTCTTTTTAATTTAACTATCAAGATGTACAGTAGAGGACAGAGTTGAACCTGACAACTTACAGTTTTTTTCGATTGCTAAACGACAGTGAGCACAACTGGAGCTACACAGTTGAACACAGTTTTCAAAACTCTACACACTTATCCCATGACCTTAACCACAACCTGCACAACACTGTGGACACAGCACTTTGTTCAAATGCTAACACACTGCTGTCAAAACTGTGAACCACACATTCAAAACATAACAGATTTCAGCCTTGTGCCTTTCAAACACTGCTGATTGCAATTTCAGCTGAAAGGCTAAGCAGGTGTCTTGTTTTGGACTTGTTAGTGAACATACACACACACACATATATATAAAGGTAGAGCTCAGAAAGACTAATTTTGGAAATGGAACAAGGAAGACGGGTTCGAGGAGGGAGATAGAGAAGACAAAGAGCAGTTATTTCAGATGAAATAAGGGCTACACTTATAGACCATGTCGTGAACCATGGTCTCTCATTGAGAGAGGCAGGGTTGAGGGTGCAACCCAATCTGCAGATCCACAGTGGCATCTGTAATGCGAATTTTCCATCATAAAAACAGGTGAGAGTGACATCCTTACAGTAAATGAAAACATTACAGGAATTTTTTTTGTATTGTAATTATAGAATATTTACACAGATATATATTAAAAAATATATATATATATATTTTACAGTCAAACTTACTGTAAAATATATTTTTACAACAGGACCCAAAGGCTGCCCCCAACAGGAAGAAGAGGAAAAATATTTTCAGATGCGCAGGAAAATGCTATTGTTGACATGGTTGTTGTCAACAATGCAATAAAACCGCGGGAGATTCAAGATAGAGTGCTGGCTGATAATGATATATTTGAAAATGTTAAATCTGTCAGTACAACAACTATTGCTCGAGTCCTACAGAAACACCAAGTTACAATGAAACAGTTATACACTGTACCGTTCGAGAGAAACAGTGAACAGGTAAAAGAGCAAAGATACCAATATGTCCAGGTAAGACGTCTGAGGTTACATACACAGCTATAAAAAATATTTACAGTAAAAAAAACACTAGCATTACTACAGTAAAACTGTGCACTTACTGTTTTTCAGAGAGTAATGGAGGTGGAAGCACTGGAAACACCACATTTATCGATGAAGCTGGATTTAACCTGGATTTAACACGGCGCAGAGGAAGGAATGTTATAGGTCAAAGGGCCACTGTGGAGCTTCTCAACACACCACTCATTGGCTCATACAACACAGAAAGGCTTATAGCTTTCCTAGAACAGCTCTATGCTCAGCTAGTGCCAGCAGAACAGGGGGAGCCAGTAAGAAAGTTTTTGTAATAGTTTGCGATAATGTTCACTCTGCAGCTGTCACAGATTGGTTTGCAGCACATCGCAGATTTATGGTTTTGTACCTGCCTGCATATTCACCCTTCCTCAACCCAATAGAGGAGTTTTTCTCTGCCTGGAGGTGGAAAGTGTTTGATCATCACCCACATGACCAAATGTCTCTTTTGGAAACCATGCGTGCCGGATGTGAGGACACGAGTCCAGAGGACTGCCAGGGATGGATAAGGCACTCCAGATGGTTCTTCCCCAGGTGCATGGCAAGAGAGAACATTAGATGCGATGTTGATGAAAACCTGTGGCCTGATGCTAGAGAGAGGCAGGATTAGCCCTCAATTATTTGTTCGAGTGAAAATGGACGGATTTAGAGGGAGTAGTGGCTTAATTGAATATTGACAACATATTTCTGTGGTTTTTACATGGTTTGAATTTGGTTGTGGCTCCATGGGGCTTTATAGAACCATGATAGAAAAACATGAAGAGGTGAATTTGTGCATTATACTTTGTCAATTAGCGCTTCTGTGTTTGAGAACTGCGCTGTTTTTTTAAAAATCGCCCACTAGGGGGCTGCAGCGCCGCACTAACCAGCCTAGTTAAAATGAACAAAATGAACAAAATGACACAAAAAAGATTAGTTCATTTTAATGAACAAGATTTGGTGACTTGAGTCTTTCAAAAGAGTGACTTTTCCCATCACTACTAATGAGTTGCTGATCCACTTTTACACAGCTATCATCCAGTCTGTCCTCTGCACGTCCATCACTGTCTGGTTTGGAGCTGCCACCAAAAAGGACTGCAACATCATTAATAAACGACTTGTCAATGTTGTTGATAACCACAATATTCTGCATAAATGCCAAATTGTTTTTTTGCCAAATTGCCGCACAACGGACCATATATTTACCCTCCAGACTCTAATTGATCAAGAATTAAACATAAAGAAAAGAAAGGTATATGCCTGTTTTGTTGACTTCCAAAAAGCCTTTGATTCCATCTGGCATGAGGGCCTTTTCTATAGGCTACTTGAAAGTGGCATTGGAGGAAAAACATATGATTGATTAAGAACATGTATACAAAAAGTGAATGTGCCATAAAGATTGGAAACAAACAAACAGCATTCTTCTCCCAGGGCCGGGGAGTGGGGCAGGGATGCAATCTCAGTCCAGTTCTCTTCAATCTATATATCAATGAATTAGCAAACCAATTAAAGAGTTCCACAGCACCTGGCCTCCTCCTCACAACACAGAGATCAGAGGTCTGCTGTATGGAGATGACTTAGTGTTGCTCTCACCTACTAAAGAAGGTTTGCAGCAACACCTTAATTTCCTGCAGAGATTCTGTCAGACCTGGGCCCTGACAGTAAACACAACAAAGACTAAGATAATGATATTTCAGAAACAATACAGAAATCAGGTTACACACAATTTCTACTTAGACACCACTAAATTACAACACACAAAATACTACACTTACCTTGGCCTCAACATTACATACAAAGGGAACTTCAACATGGCTGTGAAAGATCTGAGGGACAAAGCAAGGAGAGCTTTCTATACAATAAAAAGAAACATTAAAATATATATTCCAATAGAAATCTGTCTTAAAAATTTCCAATTTGTACTAGAACCAATAATTCTTTATGGTAGCGAAATCTGGGGGCCAAAACTTAATAATGAATTTGACAAATGGGACAAAACAATCATAGAATCTTTCCATACTGAGTTCTGTAAGAGCATCCTGCAGGTGCAGAGAAAGACACCAAATAACCTGTGCAGAGCAGAGCTCGGCAAAACCCCCTCCTACTAAAAATACAGAAAAGATCACTTAAATTTTACAATCACTTGAAATCAGTTAACCCCCAGACATATCATCACAAAGCCCTAACATACCAGGAGCTGAAACCAGAGAAGAGTCCCCTCAGCCAGCTGGTCCTGAGGCTCTCTGCAGTAACAAGTCCCCAACAGCCTCAGGACAGCAACACCAACTCAAGCAGACCAAACCAAATTATCAGCAAGCAGAAAGAAAAATATATTGAATACTGGAAAGAAACAACCAAAACACAAAGTAAATTACAATGTTATCTGACCCTAAAAAGAGAATTCACACTGGCAAATTACCTGAGTACAATGAAATGTCCCAAATTAAGAAAAATGTTGACAACATACAGACTGAGTGAACACAGCCTGGCCATAGAAAAGGGTCGCCACAGACAGAGCTGGCTACCACAAGAGGAGAGACTCTGCTCCCAGTGTGACAGGAGACAGGTAGAGACAGAGCTGCACTTTCTAACCTCATGCCCCAAATATAAAACACTAAGACAAAAACACTTTGCAAACATTTCCCAAATATACCCCAAATTCGAATTCATATCAGACACACAGAAACTCCCCTATTTACTGGGAGAAATGCCCAAATGTGAATTGCTGCAAAATATGTCTCCTCATGCCATGAAGTGAGGACAACCAGTGGAACCTCAGACTGATAAATAATTGTACAGATTTTCAAATTATTATTATTTTGATCGTTTGATATTTTAGTAATTGTTTTGTTTTTACATTTGACACAAATTGTTTTATTTTATTATTATTTTTTAATCAATTCATTAAAAAAAAAATTAATATATACACACACACGTTACTGTTTGATTTATTTATTTTTAACACACACACACACACACACACACAAACACAAACACAAACACAAACACACACTCGCTTACTGTTTTGTTTATTTATTTTTTTAAATATATTTTTATTTTTTTAACACACGCACACGCTTACTGTTTTAATTATTTATTTTATTTTAATTTTTAATATTTCTTCATTTTTTTTTAACACAAACACATATACGCTTTGATTACTTTACGCTTTAATTACTTGTTTAATGAAATGTATGGGGTTGATTGTTTTTATGTTGTATGTATGATGCTTTGCCAATATTGTTGTTACACATTAATGCCAATAAAGCTAATTTGAATTGAAACATTGCGATAGGTGGTGGTCTTGACAAACTGTTATGTTTCTTTTAGGGATGGGTATTAAATGAGCACCAGGGATACATTTTTAAAGATTGTAATGTTGGTATTGATAAGCTGTAACATTACTGGTTCTTTTATCTCTGTTTCTTAAGTTTTGGTGTAAGTTAGTTTAATATAATGCTGCGGCATCTGCCTCATACACACCAAGCAAAGTCAGCAGACCTTAGTGCTGAAATGGAGGTGGGGCCAGTAAAGTGAACCAGGTGGAGTGTATTCCACTTAAATAATAAATACATTCAGTCATTTAAATCATGCTTTTATCCAAAGCGACTTACAATTGCTATATATGTTAAAGGTGGCACACCTCTGGAACAACTAGGACACATCGATGGATGTGTCACAGCTGAAATCGAATGCAGGTCTCTCACACCAAAGGCATGTGTCGCATCCACTGCTCCACAACCAATAAGTAAGCTCATTACTGTATGTAGACTTATTTAGCAAGTTTAGCTTTTGGCTGTAGTTTATCTAAAATCTTACTCTACTTGTTATTCACAGATGTAGTAAAACCAATGTTCCAAAATTATGTGGAATTGCATATTTCTTTAATGGAAAATGTTTACATTTTACACCCTGCGAAAGCTTGTTTTAATCACCACGGACATTATTTTTATTATTATATCTAAATGTACCTGCTTTGCACCTGCCTCGACTTCTCCCTGCACTGAGTGTGTGTGTTCTCTAAATTAAATGGAGTTTGGTACAAACAGTAACTGCATTAGTTTAAAGGCCCGACCAGAATCTCGGTGACGACTCAGGGCTAGTTGGTGAACTTATTTAACTGGCGAGTTAACTAACGGCTAATCAGTTTGGCTAGTGCTAAGTAGGGCTGGGGATCGAGACCCGGTTCCAAAATTTCTCTAAACCCGAAAATCAGTGAGGTCCGAGTTTATCGAGACTCCTATAATGTAACGTTATGTCTCGAGCATCTAATGTGATTTATCTTGAGACGCAGGGACGTGCACAGGGGTGTTGCTCTGGTTGCCCGGGCAACTGCCCGTTTGCCTTTCCTGACTCAAGTTGCCCTTCCGACTCGCCCTTCCGAGAAAAAAATAAAAATAAAAAAATAATCGCGATCGCAAAGCCTCATTCACTTCCATTCGGGCACCGAAAGTGAAAGTCAGTAGGGGAAGGGCAAACTCTGTTTAAGTGGCTGCACTGCTGCAGCGCTGCCTGCACGTCAGTCGATTCTGTTCCCTACCGGAATTCCTGTTTCCTTCCTTTATGCAATCATACTACAACAAATCATGCGTAGTTTTGCCCAGTTACCATACGTGATACGTACCAACAGAAGTGAATACGAGCTAGAAGCGCAACTGAATGTACGGGAAGCCAAAAGGTTAAAAAAGGATTGTATTTTTTTCCGAAATCTAAGCGTTTTTTTATTTAATATTTTATTAGAAGCGAGTTTTCCCCATCTGTCAATTCAATCTAGATTATTTATTTTCAAATAAAAAAAAAAGGAAAAAAAATAAAAAATAATAATGATTAAAAAAACAATAAACAATAATATAAGGAACTCTTTTTTCATGACTCGAGTCATGTTTTTCTGTTTTGTTATTAATAGTAGTTTAGGTTATTGAGTGCTGTATTTAAGTGTTTTTACTTTTTGTATATTTTTTAATAAAAAAATGTTTTTTTCTCAGTCCTTCATATAGCCCATGTTTTTTGTTTGGTTTTTTTTTTTT
>NC_060167.1:24535196-24562545 GCF_021292245.1 Micropterus dolomieu
ACCTTGAGGCGGATGGGCTACAACAGCAGAAGACCCCACCGGGTACCACTCATCTCCACTACAAATAGGAAAAAGAGGCTACAATTTGCAAGAGCTCACCAAAATTGGACATTTGAAGACTGGAAAAATGTTGCCTGGTCTGATGAGTCTCGATTTCTGTTGAGACATTCAGATGGTAGAGTCAGAATTTGGCGTAAACAGAATAAGAACATGGATCCATCATGCCTTGTTACCACTGTGCAGGCTGGTGGTGGTGGTGTAATGGTGTGGGGGATGTTTTCTTGGCACACTTTAGGCCCCTTAGTGCCAATTGGGCATCGTTTAAATGCCACGGCCTACCTGAGCATTGTTTCTGACCATGTCCATCCCTTTATGGCCACCATGTACCCATCCTCTGATGGCTACTTCCAGCAGGATAATGCACCATGTCACAAAGCTCGAATCATTTCAAATTGGTTTCTTGAACATGACAATGAGTTCACTGTAGTAAAATGGCCCCCACAGTCACCAGATCTCAGCCCAATAGAGCATCTTTGGGATGTGGTGGAACGGGAGCTTTGTGCCCTGGATGTGCATCCCACAAATCTCCATCAACTGCAAGATGCTATCCTACCAATATGGGCCAACATTTCTAAAGAATGCTTTCAGCACCTTGTTGAATCAATGCCACGTAGAATTAAGGCAGTTCTGAAGGTGAAAGGGGGTCAAACACAGTATTAGTATGGTGTTCCTAATAATCCTTTAGGTGAGTGTATATGCCAGAGGTCGCACGCCTCTGGAGAAACTAGGGGTTAAGTGTTTTGCTCACGGACATGTCACAGTGGGAATCAAACCTCTCCCACACCAAAAGCAAGTGTCTTATCCACCCCTTATACAGAGCTCTATTCTTTGATACTGAGTTCAAGTCTACTGTGCTGTACTGTACTCTAGTGAGCTCAGGTCTACTATACTTGACTATACAAAGCTCTACTCTGCTCCTCAAATCCCCTCGCAGATGAAAGTGCCCTCTCTACTTTTTATTATGAATCTAATGCACTTGGACCTTGCACTTCTGCCCTCATGGGCAGGCCAAGATAAAGTTATCTCTCTGCTCAACTGTTGGCCTCCCGGCGTGTGGGCGGCCTGAGAGGAATCAAGAAACAGATGGAGGCAAATACACATGGGAACTGTCTTATATCTTTGAGCCAGTGGGACGACTGATCCCCTTCAGTCATTCCTTCCCTCCATCCATTTCCTTTTAGTGTCTTCCAGTGAAACACGTTCATCTCAGTGTGACATAATTAAGACTGAGGTGGTAGACAACATTACTTTTAATTAAAACTGCCACAGCAATTTGTTGTATTCTTGCAAGAGTAATGTTGAATATTCCCTCTGTCCCTCTGCTTATTAGATAATCTTTCAAAGACCTGCACTGAGGATGGCTGGACTCCAATCAGCATAGACTCCTACATAATGGACTGTGGATACAATCCCAACAGCACCATGGATGATAATACGGTTGGTATGGTAATCAGGGTTTCGACACTCATCCAGTCCCATGTTGCGACTACTGCTCTGGCTTCATGTTCAACACCAGATCAACTGTTTTCAGTGAGTGTAAATGAATGTGTTTTTGCAGGGAGAGTTCTTTGGCGCCATCAAAGTGGGTTACACCATTGGTCACAGCGTGTCGCTCATTTCTCTGACGATCGCCATCATCATACTGTGTCTTTTTCGGTAAGGAGATCAATCACAATGCTATTGAATGTCCCTGCATAAAGATAATTAAACATCTTTTTTCCATCATTTAGAGTGATAAACCCTGTCCGTCTCTCATTTCACACCATACTTCCTGCATTTTATAGAGGTTTTACAGTGTTTTTCACACAGTAATATGACTGCTAGATTTTGTGGGACAAGTCCAAATTTAACATTATCTGCTGTTGCAACATTTCTCAAACAAAGTGTTCATGTGCATGAGCCATAAAGTCAAACCACTTAGACGGACGGCTGTTGTTCACAGCATGTTTCCTTTTGACCTTCAGTCCTGGGGTTGCAGAGAAACATTAAGTGTGTGTGTGCATGTTGGCATGACACAGCACAGATCATTAGAATAAGTTTAACTGGCTGGTGTTTGTGGCTTCTTATACAGAACCCAGTCTGTTCAATTGGGTGTGTTTGCATTTGGAGTGTTTATGTGTTACAAGCTAAACAACAAGAGATGTGTTTACTCCTCTGGCTTATAAAATGCCAATGGTCTGGACTCTTGAGCAGAGACACAGGATGTGAACAGTGTTTACTGTTTATGTTCAGCTGCAGATGCTGTGTTCAGGCAGCTGGTTCATGCTGTGTTGCTGTGTGTCATCACACCCGTCCTGCTGGGATGACTCGCCTGATGGGTTTAAACAATTCATCCCCAATCATAAGCTCACTGGGAAGGCATTTGTTTGAGAACATCCAGAAGAGAGAATTTACATTAGTGGCATTTTCTCTGCAAAATCCCTTGATTTATTCTTGTTTACATGTGTGTGAATGTCAAGTCAGGGTTTCTGCTTGATAAATATATGTTTCACTGAAAAACTATATCCATATAAAGTTTGAAACGTACACATAGCTTTTCTTGACAATTGCAGGGTTTGTAGCTTGACATTCAGGTTACAGCACAGTAGGAGCACATTACATGACAATAGTCATACAGTAAGTGCTTATAATGACTACTCTCCTCAGTTAAACACTGTGAATGTTTGCCTCCATAAATTAAGTCTGTGGAGTCTCTGGTGAATGTTTTCACGATATATGTTCCAGTTGTATGCTTTGGTGCCATAAACACACACTTTATCAGATATTTTTCAGGACAGGTCATGTAAACAGTTCATTTGAGATCTTTAATCAGCGGGAATTCATTAAGTGAATTTTGCTTTTTCTTGTTGATTTAAATCATCTAACTGTTTATTTGTCTTCTTTTACAGGAAGCTGCACTGCACAAGAAACTACATCCATATGCATCTTTTTGTATCTTTCATACTGAAAGCTGTAGCCGTTTTCATGAAGGACATGGTTCTGTATGATGTCGGGGAGACTGACGATTGCCAGTCATCTGTGAGTGCGCTGCACACCCTGTGCTCCTGATATAAAGGCTCCCATCTCACTCGCCAACATGTCCATTTTATTTTAGCGAAGCTGGACATTTTATTGATTTTCTTCCATTCATAATCAAAAGCCCCACATCATAGATCAAATTAACTCATCCATCTGATGTACAAGCAGCAGCTGGTGGTTAGTTTCTGTCCTTAAATGAGGCAAACTCCATCTATTGAATCACTCACACTGACTTTATTGCTTTGTCTCTGAGTTTACTTAACGTCCGAGCGCTCAAGTGCTTGTGGGTGTAGCAGTGTTTGCCAAGTCCCTTCCACTCCTGAGACGACATTTCCTCATTCATCTGTCCAGCAGGATGTTGTGAGAGTTCCTGTTTGCTGAACATTAAGCCTGAACTACAGAGAGCTTTGTCAATAAATCATATTCATAGTTTTGATATCTAGTTTTAATCACGTTTTCAAAAACATGATCTTAGGGAAAACATGAAAGTCTAAGTAAGTGCTACATTAAGATACGGAGTTGGAAAAGCTATTGAATTGGGTACAGTTTGATATAATGAGGCTATTTTATTCTTTTTTGATTGATCAAGTCACCAATGTCAGTGTCTCAGATCTTGGTCCAGCTGAATCCACTGCTTTATTACCAGAGAGGAGTAGATCAGCAGCAGATTATAAATCACTTGTTTTATTCATCTCTTAACTGCTGATGGTTAATGGCTGAGTTTAGATATTTCCTCTTCACGGTACACAGATTGTCCCAGTCCAAACACAGCTGCATCCCCTCTCAACTGTTTCTAAACTCAAACAACACATTAAAAAAGCAACATATTAAAGGGGAACTTCAACGATTTTAGGTTATTATTTGTCAAATGCACAACATATATAGTAAAGCAGTCGTTAATGAATTTCTTGTTCTCTGGCTCCAATGCTCATACAAAATGTAGAAAAGAAAATCACTAAAGTATATATATATAATACTGAGGTAGACATCAAGATCAATTTACTCGTCATGAATAACACTATTCAGCCTGTGAATACACTCTAATTGTATAGAGAGCCAAAGTAAAACCAGAAAACCTAATTCAAAATCACATTGACATTTTCATATTTCTAATGACCCACATCAGTTACTGAAATTCAGGATCTCTCTGCCAGCTTCTTCCATTTTAACAATCTTTTATTTGAATATATATTCTGCCCCTTCGAATGAGAAAATTTATGTAACACATATACCATATCTAACTTTTGAAAAATAGAAATAAAACAATTTTCCTCTTACAAATGATATGATGATTGATGCTTTTGGTACGTTAGCTAATGGTGGCTACATATTTCTTTATGAGTGAATTTGCTGACTTTATAACTCCTCTCATTTTTAGTTATACTTCATTTAGTAGTTGTCCCTTATACAATGATAAGCACTCGTGGCCTCGCTTGTGGTCTCAGTGGCCATTGTTCAGGAAATGTCACATAGTCTCGCTTTAAGCTATTCAGTAACTGTTGCAGGGCAGATGTCGCGGTGGATCAGTATGCTACTTACTGTGTATCTTCAAAGTTGCACCTATAGCCACCAACAAGATCATCCCATGGCATTGTGAGGGGCTTTAGATAAAAAAAACCTCAAATAAATCTCAGATACACTTTGATTGTGTATTTAATTAGTACGGCAGTCATAATCAGCACAACCACAAGGAGACCCCTATAGAATTTGGTCTAATTATGTCATGCTCATTGTGAGATACCCTCACTGCTGCTTCTAATAAGTGACTTGTCAAACCGAATCATTCAACCAATCAACAGAATCATTTTCTTGTAATTGAGTCATTAATACTAATTTTAGAGAGATTTACTAAAAACATTTTCTGCGTGACATTTTCACTTGAATTGTAATGAAATTGCATTTATCTACATTCACTGGCAATGCAAGTCCCTAACATCCTCGTTCTTCTGCAGGTGGGCTGCAAGGCAGTGGTGGTCTTCTTCCAGTATGGGATCATGGCAAGTTTCTTCTGGCTGCTGGTGGAGGGCCTCTACCTCCACACTCTGTTAGCTGTTTCCTTCTTCTCTGAGAGGAAGTACTTCTGGTGGTACATCCTGATTGGTTGGGGTATGTGCTAGCCTCTTTGCCATATGTTGATGAATACAAATAGCTCACACAAGAAGATTTGATCCATCCATTTGTCTGAATTGGTGCCAGAAATCATCAATTATCCACTGAGTCACAATCACCAGGCAGCCTGAATGTCTGTTTAATCTTTACATCAACACAACATACATGGTCATATGTAAATTAATGTATAAGTGAGGTTTTATACATCCACAGGAAAATACTGTGCACTCCCATCTGCATATCAATGAGTCTTGCTGGCAGCGTTTAGATTATCAGCAGCAGGCAGCTGCCACTTCACTCTTGTTGTTATAATTCAGTCTAAAAGTCCTCCTTTTAACAAATTCATGCATCTGTGGAACTTATGAATAAAATTAATTCATAGACTTGGACTTTTGATATCTTAAATGGATAGATACATTCGGCGCAAAATACATATATTCATCCAGAAGTTTTGGCTGAGCCTTTGAGGACTCATCTTATTTATATATATATATATATATGGTTGTTGTTGATTATACATTTTAGTACAATGTATAATCAACAACAACCATTCCCCACATTTCTGATGTTCCTTTTTCCATCACACTAATAAAGTAACTCTATATATAGCCCTGAAATGTTGTGTCTGCCAGCAGGAAAGTGAAGATACCCAGGATGAGACAATATTGGCACAGAGCACATATGAGTCCAGTTAAAAATGATAAGCATACCCAAAATGCAATATTACTTTAGCTATAAAATCATCCAAACAGTTTACACACGCTCAAGGCTCACTGTCATAATTGGTGGTGAACAGAATTGTCACGATTTGAGGTGAGCGCAGAGGAGGTGAGAGCCGAAATGCAAGACACCAGAGCATAGATTAAGGGACTAAGGAGCAGGGCGGGAGCAACACAGGTGACAGGGATCAAGGTTAACGAGGCAGGCAGAGAGACAGTAGGGAAAACAAAGAGACAGGCAGGAAGAGTGATAACTGGGGTAACAGACAACCTTGGTTACTGGACACTAAACACAGACATAAACTAAGACACAGAACCAAAATGCAGAACTAAACCTAAGATACATGACAGACTGGTACAAGGTGAGCTAAAAGAACCTGCGAATGAACAATGAAATAAACAAGGCTAAACAGAGAACACAAGACAAGGAATAAACACTCAACTAGAAGCAGAATGGAAACAATGAAAATACCAAAACACCACTAAACACTAGCTGACAGATAAGTAGATGATTAATAACCCAGACTAAGTAACAGATACCAAACTGATCAATAAGTAACCTCACAGTGAACTAAACTCAACAGAACAGAACTGAAATGTAGATGCAAAACCCAAATCTTAGAATCAAGAACACAGAGTGAATAAGGGAGACAAGATAACAGACTAGGATAACAGAACAAAAACAGATTAACACAGAACCAAACAGACAACCAAACTTAAACATGGCCAACAGGCAGAATGTGACAAGAATTTATTAATTAGTTTCTCTCTGAGATTATTTTAATGTCGAAATAACTTACAACAAATTATGTTTACGTTTCTTGTTTGCAGGGGCTCCAACCATCTTTATCTCAGCGTGGGTGATTACGAAGGCATATTTAAATCATCCGGGGTGAGTTAGCCATTTGTCTTTGTTTTAATCTTCTTGATTAAATTTACTTACAACTGATTTTAAATGGGTACATTTGCAGATACACACAAAAAAATAACACCTTTGTTAGGGTGAGGATTAATAGCTAGTCTCAGTGGAGTGCTGGTGAACTATTTATCTCTAATGTCTGCAACACAGAAAGTAATTACCTCTGAGTGTTTCATGGCCCTACAAGCTAAAATGCTGTAACTGCACACAGAGTTTTTGAAATGGGTTTTACCATATACGAATTTTTACAGTATGTGTTAGTATTTATAATTTTCTTTTTTAAAAACTCTGGTTTGATACTCTGTTGGCTCTAAAACCTACCAAGCAGCTAAAGCTATGCTAAGTTTAAGCTAGCTAGTGTGAGATAACCAGCCTTAGCTAAATTAATCCTACATCTTTCCTGTAATTGAAAACATTTGTTTTGTTTATCTGACATGTTACTTTTACAGTGTTGTATCCCACATAAATTAGGCAGTAGCTAAACAAAATTTTAAAAATTTACCAACAGATAAGTAGCTTAGCTTAGCAAAGCATGTTAGCATCACATCCTCTGACTCTACTGAAAGTCATGTGATTCAGTGTGGTTAAGCTACTTTGAAATTGCATATTTAAATATATTAAATTATAGCTTTATTTTGAAGACATTTTGTTTGTAGATAGGCTACTGTTTTCCCTGCACCCCTTTGATTGTCTAAAGGTAGAGTGCAGTACACAGTTTGTTTTTCCCCATCTTCAGTTTCTGAAATTACTGCTCTCTGTCTTTATAGCAGGTTTGTTTTATCCTAATTAGTTATTTATTTTTTATTTTGTGAGAATTCATTTGTATTTGCTCTCTTATCTCTAGATGCTGGGAGATAATCGATGACAGACCATGGTGGATCATCAAAACACCGATTTTAGTTGCCATACTAGTGAGTCTCGGTGTCATTTCAAGAGTAACATTTCATATACAGATAATGCAGATTAACCAGTCTTACTCTCTCTTCAGGTGAACTTTTTCCTCTTCATCTGTATAATCCGGATTTTACGACAGAAGATGAATTGCCCCGACATCGGAAGAAAGGAATCCAATCAGTACTCGTAGGTTTTCTGTGCAGAATGTCAACATCTCTGTTATAGCATTGGGTTACAGGTGACAAGTGAAGAAATGAAGTTATGTTGCTGTGGGTGACAAGTGTTGCCTTGACTTTGGGTTTTAACAAGGGTGAACACTAGTCTTCTCTTCTCTTTTTTAGGAGACTGGCTAAATCCACTCTGTTGTTGATACCTCTCTTTGGCATAAACTACATCATTTTTGCCTTCATCCCTGACCACATCCATCCACATGTGAGGATGGTGTTCGATCTTATCCTGGGGTCATTTCAGGTAACGTCTCAAAATAGCATACAAGGCAGTCTGTCTGCAAAATTACGACTTTCCCCATGTCACACACAGTCACACACAAGCAGCACTGCATATTGATACTTTTTTGACTAAGCTGCTACAGGATTGCCATCTTGTGTTTTGGCACCAGAAAAACCTTTGATTAAGTGAAGTTACATGAAAACATCTTGGTAGCATGAAGACGGTTTGTCTGATTAAGCAAGTGAATGGTTTGTTTAGCTGACGTGTTTAATTTTTCTATGCTTGAATAATGACATTTTTTGATTTACTGAGTATTAAATTGAATGTGAACGCTGAGAGCCAAGTCCAATGATGGAAACCTAGCGATGGAAAGTATTCTTATTTTGGAACCGTTTTAGCTCAGAACGATATCTTCTGGGAACATTTCCCAGCGATCTAAATGATGAATCTCCTGTATGAGCCTGAAGTTGCTCCTAATCTTTCCATCATTATTCACACAAAAACGCTTTGGGTGTTTCCCCAGCTGTACTATCATACTGGTATGTCTTTTCAAGTTATTATTGGGCTGTAAGTGATATCTACGTCTCTATTCTTCAGGGATTTGTTGTTGCAGTTTTGTACTGCTTTGTGAATGGAGAGGTGAGTAAATTCAAACAAAAAACAGCTCTTTAAGATGTGTACTCCAATATGTCATACCCTCTTAATGCCCCCTTTTCATCCTGTTTGTCCACCGTCTCGTCTCTCCTGCAGGTACAGGCGGAGATTAAGCGTAAGTGGCGGAGATGGATGCTGCAGAGGTTCCTGGGTGCTGACACTAAGTACCAGCAACCCTCCATGGGCAGCAATGGAAACAACTTCAGCACCCAGATCACTATGTTTACCAAATGCAGCCCTACAACACGCCGGGCATCAGCATGTCAGGAGCACCTCTCTGCCATCTGAAACCCATGTGAAGTTAACTCTCCTATTTGTTTTTATCATTATGTAGTTAATGCGTGGCTCACATGCACTGTTGCAATATTGGTTACTGAAGGTCAATTTGACATTTTAGTAGTGAAACTAATATTTGTTCCTTGTTAGTTTATCCCTCACCCTCACCAAATGACAGGTGATGAGTGTTGTTCTTGCCAGGGTGGAAAGTCATCTGAAACTTCTTTTGAAACTTAGCACCTGTTTAGTAAATGGGTTAAATATTTACCTATACCTAAGAATTAATTTCCAAGATCAAGGTCATTTTCTCAGGCTGTTCCAATGTAGCTTTGATCAGGAAACAACTTCCATTGTACTGGAGGTTGACCGCATTTTTACATAAAGACCAGTGTCACACTGAGATATATATACTATATATATACACACAGGTGCAGGTCATATAATTAAAATATCATCGAAAGTTGATTTATTTCAGTAATTCCATTCAAAAAGTGAAACTTGGATATTATATTCATTCATTACACACAGACTGATATATTCCAAATGTTTATTTCATTTAATTGTGATGATTAAAACTGACAACTAATGAAAATCCCAAATTTCAGTATCTCCGAAAATTAGAATATTACTTAAGACCAATACAAAAAAAGGATTTTTAGAAATGTTGGCCAACTGAAAAGTATGAACATGAAAAGTATGAGCATGTACATCACTCAATACTTAGGGCTCCTTTTGCCTGAATTACTGCAGCAATGCGGCGTGGCATGGAGTCAGTCTGTGGCACTGCTCAGGTGTTATGAGAGCCCAGGTTGCTCTGATAGTGGCCTTCAGCTCTTCTGCATTGTTGGGTCTGGCGTATCGCATCTTCCTCTTCACAATACCCCATAGATTTTCTATAGGGTTAAGGTCAGGCGAGTTTGCTGGCCAATTAAGAACAGGGATACCATGGTCCTTAAACCAGGTACTGGTAGCTTTGGCACTGTGTGCAGGTGCCAAGTCCTGTTGGAAAATGAAATCTGCATCTCCATAAAGTTGGTCAGCAGCAGGAAGCATGAAGTGCTCTAAAACTTCCTGGTAGACGGCTGCGTTGACCTTGGACCTCAGAAAACACAGTGGACCAACACCAGCAGATGACATGGCAGCCCAAACTGACTGTGGAAACTTTACACTGGACTTCAAGCAACGTGGATTCTGTGCCTCTCCTCTCTTCCTCCAGACTCTGGGTCCTTGATTTCCAAAGGAAATGCAAAATTTACTTTCATCAGAGAACATAACTTTGGACCAGTCAGCAGCAGTCCAGTCCTTTTTGTCTTTAGCCCAGGCGAGACGCTTCTGACGCTGTGTCTTGTTCAAGAGTGGCTTGACACAAGGAATGCGACAGCTGAAACATGTCTTGCGTGGTGGTTCTTGAAGCACTGACTCTAGCTGCAGTCCACTCTTTGTGAATCTTCCCGACATTTTTGAATGGGTTTTGTTTCACAATCCTTTCCAGGGTGCGGTTATCCCTATTGCTTGTACACTTTTTTTCTACCACATCTTTTCCTTCCCTTCACCTCTCTATTAATGTGCTTGGACACAGAGCTCTGTGAACAGCCAGCCTCTTTAGCAATGACCTTTTGTGTCTTGCCCTCCTTGTGCAAGGTGTCAATGGTCGTCTTTTGGACAGCTGTCAAGTCAGTAGTCTTCCCCATGATTGTGTAGCCTACAGAACTAGACTGAGACACCTTTGCAGGTGTTTTGAGTTAATTAGCTGATTAGAGTGTGGCACCAGGTGTCTTCAATATTGAACCTTTTCACAATATTCTAATTTTCTGAGATACTGATTTTGGGGTTTTCATTAGTTGTCAGTTATAATCATCAAAATTAAAAGGAATGAACACTTGAAATATATCAGTCTGTGTGGAATGAATGTATACATTATAGAAGTTTCACTTTTTGAATGGCATGGCTGAAATAAATCAACTTTTTGATGATATTCTAATTATATGACCAGCACCTGTATGTAATGCATCCATATAATCTTGCATTCTGTCCATAATTTAATTTGTTACTTCCAAAAACAGCTCTACAAATGAAGATTCAGCAAATAAACACGTGTGAAGAATTGCTTTTCTTCAGGGTAAAGCTTAACAACAGCTCAGTCTGCTGTGTGGACAGCAGTCAGTACTTAATACTTAAGTGAAAATAGTGATGAACTCATAGATACTACTGGCTTTCCGCGGATCATTGCATGGTGATGAGTCATTGATTGCTACTGTTGCTAACATGATGCCTGTTTGGGTAAACTCGCACTATATGTGTTTAGATAACTGTTTTTACTGTGTTCAGTAACTGTTTTAATACCTGAGATGTGACAAAGGATAATTCGTCTTGGTACACCCTGATGAATCTGTCTGCACTAACACTGACAATGTTCACACTCATCTGTCACACAAATCTGTCAGTATTTATTTTTGTGTGTGTGCGTTTCTTCCCCTCAAATTGCAGGTCTGGTCAGTCTGAACCTGCTGGACCTCAATGGGAATTTGTTCTCATCTGTCCCGAGGCATTTACCCCGTACTGTCCAGCAGCTCTATCTGTCCAATAACACCCTCTCTGGGCTGGATGAGGACAGTTTTGTGGGATTTCACAACCTTAAGTACCTTCGTCTAAGTCACTGTGGTCTGCAGAGCCGCGGCGTGCACCCGCAGGTCTTCAACTTCTCCAGCTTGGTGGAACTGGACCTGTCTTATAACAAACTTACAACCATTCCCAGAGTCCCAACAACCCTGCAGTACCTCTACCTGGAGGCCAATGAAATACAAGGTGAGATGCATACATACATAAAGAAAACATGCACACACGAAGAAACAACATGCAGTCACCTTTCCCTCTGTGAATGTAGCAGTGTCACTGACTACAAGTCTATGAAATGCTAATTTCTTACACATGTGCACACTTGCATTCAATTTACGGATCAACAATACACTCTCTTCTTGTGACAGCAAAGAGCAACATTAGTGAGTTATGTGGTTGACCACCTGGAGAGGTCTAATACCCAAACCATACTGTGAGGAAGGAGAAGAAATGTGGAAAATGTGACAGGAACTGTAAAGAGACCTGAACAGGGAAGCTAGCAGGCGAGGCAAGTCAGAGATGGAAGAAGAGGGAGGGTAAAGGCAGTGGAGGGACTTGGAGACGTGGAAAGAGAAGAAGTGAGTGGACGGTAGAGCAGAGAAAGGAAGGGGGGTGAGGGGGTATTGGGTGGTTGGATGAAGGGAAAGTAGGCTAGCAAAGAACAGAGGAGAGTGGTATGAAAACATCTGGAAGGATTAAGAGGTTTCCAGATGAGCCAGAAGCACATGCTGTTCCCCTCTTCATGGTCTCCTCTTTACTCTCTCTCTTTCTCTCTCTGACTGATCCTCATCACTCTGGTCTTTTTTTTTTAACAGATAGGATTCGTATCACAAACCAGCAGACTTGTGTCCAGGAGCCACAATTTGACTCACACAACAATCCGGCAGCAATGACCTGGTGTGCAGTTTTGGCTCACGTGTTCTGGCAAAGTGAAAGTGTCTTCTTGTTTCCCGACGTGCAACGCAGCAGACAGAGGGGCTGTGTACTAATGAGACAGACAGACGGCAAAACACTTCCACAATAACACACACCTCATCGTCTAGCTAGCAGCCTGACAGCTACTAGACAGTTATTGTCTGCCAAAGCCTACAGTCTGGGCAGAGGGAGGCACTACTGCTGAAATGAAGTGAGAAAGCAAATGAGGGCGGTGTTGTGGTTTCCTCTGCCTCCGTTTTCACCACAGCACCTGCAAAACATCTGATGGGAGATTCAGGCTCTATGAGAAGAAGAGGGACTTCTGCAGACTGCACAGACCCTCATTGATAAGACATAATGTGATTGAACCGCTTCATCTCAATCATTTATATATGATGAACACATGGTACATGTAGCTGTCTGGACACGTTTAGTATACAATATTTTGACGAACCAGCATATGCATATGGCTGTCACTCTAGTGAATAATGAGTCTCTAATGACATATTCACTCTGCTTTCTGTCTGTTCACCACAGGGTTCAACGTGACTAGTTTCTGCAGAGAAGTGGGACCTCTGTCCTACTCCAGGATGAAGATATTACGACTGGATGGAAACAAGATGTCCTACCAGCAGTTGCCCCCTGACTGGGTCTTCTGTCTGCGAGTGCTTGAAAGTATTTACATATGACTCCACCTTCTGAACATGCATCAAAAACAGGATTACTGTATGTGACGGGCCGACCTCATCTAGTGATACAAAGAAAAAAACAACATGATTTTTGTTTTGTTAGCCAACTCGTCATTTGTGAAGTCATGTAACTCTGCCTTAAAGCTAGAAACCAGAGAAGAAGATTAGACACACTGTAGACACACTGCCAGGCACTGAAGGGAAAACTGACCTTCAAAAGTTGCCAAAGCTTGAATTTGTATACTAAACCAGTGTTATTTTATCACAATGCCAAAAGCCCTTATTTCTTATACCACCAGTGCATTCCCATGGGTTTCTCTCTCACATTCTATCTTCTCCAAGTTCTGCCTCAGCAGGGTTGTACATCTGTGTGTTATTACCGAATAGGAACTGTTACAAATCCTTTCATTTCTGACTGTACAGAATAATGTGCTCTGGTTAAACTGAGATGTCTTAGGGCAAAGGGAAACATGTATGAATGGTAATATTCAGTAGCTTCCCCATGAGAGACTTTGACTCAGTTAGCTGGAAGGTGTTAAAAAGCCACACCAGTCCATACATGGTCAGATCCAGATATTGAAAATCTTCAAATGCTCTAAACTTAAAACAAAATATTGTTACATTAAACTTTGATTTGAAAGCTGAGGTGCATGATCATAATGGTGAAATTTGGTTTGCATAAGCAACAAAATAATAATAAAAACATAATAGTATAGTATTGTGTACCTGTGTCTTTTTTTTTAAAGAGGTGCTATTGGGCTCATTTTCAGGTTCAAAATCCTATTTAGGGGTTGTACCAGAACAGGTTTACATGGTTTAATTTTTTAAAACACACCTTCTTCTTTTTTTTTCATACTGCACATTGCTGCAGCTCCTCTTTTCACCCTGTGTGTTGAAGGCTTTGTTTTAGCTATGGAGTGATACATCTTGTCTCTAAATGATCTTTGTTGGGTTCCTAGTTAAAGACTACTAGCCAATAAGAAGCAGAGAAGGGCAGGTCAGCGAGAAGCCCGTAAACAGCTTTGATTCAGCTGTAGGCTACATGTTGCCGACCAGCTTGGCAACATGGACTGGAGCAAGAGTTTCAGTAATGGTGAGTTATTAATCTGTAACAAAAGTATTTTTCATCCATTAAGTTTTAACTGAGCTCTGTTTCTACATCACAGTAACTACTTCATGTCCATTGACTGCCTGGAGGGTAGCTAGTGTTTGGAAGGGAGAGGAGAGATGTGCTGCAGCTCAGTGTTTTTCCACCGGTGTTTTTGAGGGCGTGTCGGAGTAGCCCTGTGACATCACAGGGATGAAAGGGAAGCGGCTGGACTACAAACGAGCGGTTTTCAAGCAGTTCACAGCAGTGTTTTCTGTGGGAGATGGGAACTCCCTCTGCAAACCTATTACATGCACAAAAAAGGTATGTGCATGTTATTATGTCAAATTTAACTATATTAATCACATAATTTTGTAAATATATATATAACTGACGGGGAGATCGTCTGGGGTATAAAACTTCTTCTTCTTTGTTTTTTGCTTGTTTGTTTTTATAAACAATACCAACAAGATTTTATTGTCACACCGTAAGTGCCACTAGAATGCAGTTCAGCATCTAACCACAAAACAGTAGTAAAGTGCATATAGCTGTATTTAAAAAAAAAAAAATATATATATAGTAAGAAGGGTTGTAAAGTGCAAATATACATATCACAGCACACATACTTGAACAGCATGTAGCTACATTATGTATAGTATAAACAAGTGAGTATCTAATATGCACAGAGTGAGAAGTAGCCATTATGTACATGTGAATATAAATACAGATAATGGAAGGGCCAAATACAGTAGGCACAGAGTTTGTGGAGATTTCAGTGTTCACTGTCTTTTGTTACCTTGACATTTGGCCTTTAATAGTGCATTAAATGCTTTGTACTTTCTTTGACTTCCATTGTGAATAACATCTCAGCACTCTGATTTTCAAGCCTGCGTTTTGTCATGATGTCATCTCATAGTTTATTCTGCTGGAGGAAGCGTCCAACAGACTGTCATACTGTATAGAGACACACAGCGCTCAGCGACAAAAGAAATAGTGATAAAGAGTTCTGCAAACAGAACCCCATTCCCTTTTTACTTAGTTCTGTCACCCACAGCATTCAGTGTTAATGTGTGTGGGAGTTTGAGTCGAAAACCTTAAAGATAAACAGAAACTGAAAGAATATCATTATGATTTTCATATCATAATTATGACTTCCATATGTCCTCATTTACTCAGCATCTAATAACAATTACTTAGTGTCTAATGTTTTGTACCTACTGGAGCAACCTCAGGTGGATGAGAGTGTGCTGTTATCTACGGTGAATAATAAAATGCCTGCAAAATGCTGACATACTAATAATAATACCATCTACATTTCTTATAAAAGCCACAGACCAAGAAGGAAGTACCAGTAAATTTGAGTCATCGTGGTCCTGTTTACGTAAATGGAAGTTATAACTATGTGTTGTTTTTCTCATAATGACAATACTTCTTTAGGTAAAGGTAAAGATCTCATAATTACAATGCCGTTTTCCCACGATTCAGTTCAATTCAATTTTATTTACATAGCGCCAATTCATAACAAAAGTTTTGTTTGTTTCCTAAAGTTTACCTTTTCTGTTGTTAAAGGCTATGAACTAACTACTCAAGGTAGGTGTGTGTTGAATGTACCATTACTAAAAGCCATATTTTCCAGGTGACAGCCAAGTTTTCCAAGTCTGATCAGACTTGTGCTATGTCTGGACCAGAGGCAGAAGTCACTCACACAGTGTTCCTTTGAGGGATGAGTATTAACCATAAAAGTCTGTGTAAGCTTGTTCCAATGATGACGAGCCGACAGTCTACTGGGTACGTATTAAGTCATGATGGAAAGTTGACTGGTTCCATGTTGCTGCTGAAAGGCTGTAAACACAAGACAAGCGGCCCATCTGCTTCATCACTCTTTCTTAAATGAATAGCTTGACATTTTGGGAAAATGCTTATTTGCTTTTTTGTTGACCGTTAAATGAGAAGATCGATACCACTCCCATATCTGTCCTTTAAATATGGAGCCAGAAGACGGTCAGTTTAGCTAGCTTAGGGGGAAACTGCTAGCTTGGCTTTGGCTGGCCAAGAAATAGTAACATAGCCCCCCCTCCCCCATAAAACCAGAACTTGTTTTTATACTTGGCTAAACAAACAAGACATAACATGTTAATCAGTGAGCTTTGAGCTGGCAGGCATTTTCTTTTACTATTGGACGGAGCCAGGTTAGCTGTTTTCTCTGTTTCCAGTCTTCATGCTAAGCTAAGCTAACCGGCTGCTGCATTATTAATGATATATTTGTACTACATTTCACCACAACCTCTATTTTCATTTCCTTACTGCACTCTGTTAGTCCTGTAAATCAGTCACCCTTGCACTTAAACCAGCCCTCTGCTGCATTCCTCATCTTCAGAGCCATGAAACCCAGTGATCAAATATGAAGCACAGATGTGTTAGCAGTAACAATACCTGTATTTTAAACAAAAACACATTTGAAATGTGGTATGTAATCTGTATCAGTGAACGCTCACCGCTGTCTCCCAACCAATTGAGAAGACACAGATGAAGGTTTTCAGGAATTTCCAGCTGGCAAGAGGAGGCACCGTAGAGCCAGATGGTGCATGTGAACACCTGATAGCCTCTCTGGTGCTTCTCAGCAGTATGAACCACTGAGGTGCTTTTATTTCATTAACTACACGCCATTGAGGCGCCCATTGTCATTAACAGCAGATAGCTAATATAATTTTTTCCAAGACTACTTCCAAACTCACTGATTGCCTCAGCTAAGGGGGTCTAAATGAAGTGGAAAAATGCAGTGCTTTAAACTTGTAGACATCAGTTCATGTCAAAAAACAGCTCCAAAATGTTTACTATGTGGGAATCCTATTTTTGGGGTTTCAAACCTCAGATGATCGGAGTTATTTTTCATAAACTTTGGACTGTAGCAAAGACAGTAATTCTTGTTAGTTTTTAAGTTATTTCTAATAAAGCGTCATAGTCAGAGGGATTATCTTTGCAGCCATTTAAAAACACAAGAAAACTCTGACTGGTGGAATCATTAAAGCTCTGGCCATTCCTCTCCTCTGAACTAAAGTCTGCATTGGAAACCACCAGTCAAAACAATCTGCAATGAAGCTCCCTGTGGTGTCATAACAGCAACACAGAGAGCTGAGGAGCTCAGGACCCCTCACATATCGCACATCCCTCTGCCCACAGACTCTACATCAGTACATCACTATCTCCTCAGGTTAGATATGAACAGGTTCAGCTACCAAAAACTCTTGATCTTTTGATTCTCTTTCTAATTTTATCCACTGTTGTCAATACTCTGAATTAGCACTGTTAATTTTTCCAGATGGTTCTTTGTTGCTTCTTGATTTGTTCTGCATTTCTTTCAAGAAAAACTGAATGTGAGCTGTTGGGGAAAAAAGAGTTATGTGGGCAGAGATCCACAAGTCTGGGACCTGGGTTATCTTCTATTTCCTCTAAATGAACATCATGCTGTGTTGAAGACTTGAAACTAACGATCAACTAAGATCAAAAACTCATTAGGAAAGTGTTTACTGGGGTAATAAATCAAATGCGAAGTAGGGTTATTTGTTATTTCTAATGGAACCAGACTTCTTTGCTTCCAGTGGAGTTGGCCGCTGCTGTCTGTCAGAAAGAATGCAGGTTAAAGGCACTTAAGCCTTGGCATCAGTTTGTATAGAATCAATGGTAGAAAACATTATCAAAGCAGACAACAAGGTAATGTATAGACAATGTAAACGTTTCCCCTACCAGGAGGTCATGTGAGTGGTTGCAGGACACTATTTGAGGAAACGTCTTTGAGGAGTTAAATGCAAGATCTGTCAATGCCCTGATTGTTCCAGAAAATCAGTTTTGTCAGAATATATGTTTAACAAATATGCCTCAAATAAAACTATTGGACAGGCTGGTGGACCAACTGACTCTGGGAGGGGAATGACATCCTGAGAGTTTCAGACCTCCCAGCTGTGTGAAGAGTCTGTTTGTTGCTGAGCGGAGAAATCATCTCGAAATCCAACGCAGACTTGTATGGTACTTGTGGTTTTGGCTAGATGACTGAGGAAGCCGTTAGTTTCATTTACAGGGCTGTTTACAAGCAAGACTAAGACCTCCAGTCCTCTCTTGAAACACACACAGATGCTGATTCTGCTGTCTTGTATTTCCTAAAGACAGTCATTTCTATTTTACGAAGTCATCAATTTACATTGCAGTAAAAACTCTTCATTGCAAATGAGAGAAGCCTCATGTTTATTGACTTAATAAGGCAGCAATTAATTTATGAACACATCTTCACTAGTGATGGCCACAAGCTTATAGTAATGACCCTCAGTAATGCAGCAGTGAACACATAATCTTCACAATCTCTTCTGTTCTTGAGACTAGTAGATTTAGCCAAGGAAATGAGCAATAAACATATTTTTGGTACAAATGCCAACTCTAGATTTTATTCTCTAGTTTCTTACCATACGTGTAAGTCTGCAGAGTTATTAAAAAAGGACTGTTTACAACACCATTTGCTGAGGTTTTCCCACAGTCTGGATGATTTTCTTAGCACCATGTTTAGGCAGCTGCATATAACTCAGCAGTGTGAGAAGTTTTAGTTTTCCTACTCTCCTGACCCAGTAACAGTCTCATGTAGACGCACCCGGATGCGTCTCACAAACGTCATCAATTGGTTTCTGAACTGCCGGTGTTCTGACGATATATGCTGCCTTGTCGAAAAATACTACCATAGCGCAAATCGATAGCAGAGTCTATCGAGTCGCTCTGCCCTATCGAAAAATGCTATCTTCTGTGTTTCCTTTTCCAATCCCATAAAGGGCTGGTTGAATGTACACAGTGCCGTGGATACGAGTCGCCTCTATGATTTTCAGGTCGCCATGGTAAGGACTTGTCAGTCACAAAGTAGCCCACGCCGCTTTATCGTCTATTTTCCTCTGAATTGGATCATAATTTACTAAATGAACATCATGTTGAATTGAAGAAGACTTGAAACTAATGATCAGTGGTGGAAAGTAACGAAGTACAAATATTTAGATCACAGTTAGCCTAATAATAATAATAATCTTTATTTGTAGAGCACTTTTCAAAAACAAGTTACAAAGTGCTTCAACAAGTGCAAAGACAACAATACAATACCCAAAAGACAACAATAAGAAAACATTGAAAAGACCAAAATACACGTTTAAGATAAATATAAAATAAAGTAAAATAGAATAAAATAAAAGGGATAAAATAAAATCAAATAAGTTTGGGAAAGGCTCTCCTATAAAAGTATGTTTTAAGAAGGGACTTAAAAGAGTTCACTGACTCAGCCGACCTGATTTCCTCGGGCAGGCTGTTCCAGAGCCTCGGGGCCCTGACAGCAAACGCTCTGTCCCCTTTAGTTTTCAGTCGAGACTCTGGAACAGACAACAGACCTCTGCCCGAGGATCTGAAGTTACGTGCTGGTGCGTATGGGACTAAAAGGTCAGAAACAAGGCGAGAGGCCATGAAGAGCTTTAAAAGTGATCAATAAAATTTTAAAGTAAATTCTAAAACACACTGGGAGCCAGTGTAATGAAGCTAAAATAGGAGTAATGTGGTCGTATTTCTTTGTTCTGGTTAAAAACCTGGCAGCTGAGTTCTGGACAGTCTGGAGTCGTCCAGTGAAAAGGCTGTTGCAATAATCCAGGCCTGATGAAATGAAGGCGTGTAAAATGGTCTCGGTGTCCTTAAAAGTTAACATAGATCGTATTTTTGCTATATTTCTAAGTTGATAAAAACATGATTGAACAAGGAAATTATTTGACATCCATTTTTTAACTTCACAAAGGCAGTTGTTAAGTGAACTCAGCATTCCAGGATCTGTGGATCTGACAGGCAAGTACATTTGTGTGTCATCAGCATAAATATGAAAAGAAATGCCATGTTTATGGATAATATGTCCAAGGGGAAGCAGATACAAGGAAAACAAAATGGGTCCTAAGACCGACCCCTGAGGCACACCATATTTAACTGGACAGAACGAAGAGACATAGTTATTTACAGACACGCAAAACTTCCTATTTGACAGGTAGGATGAAGGTAGGTATTACATCAAGTGGGCTGGGGGACACTCATTTGTGATACTGTTTTTAAAAGCTCAGATAGGTCGATGGGATAAAACTGGTTAAATCTCTCTTGTTGCTGGTGAGGGACCTCTGAGTAAGAGGCCGTGGGGGTAATAGAGGCTCCGATTGTATAATGTGCAGCTGCAGTGCAACTCTGTCTGTCTGTCCGTCCAGCTAACAAGCTGAGCAGCGCAGCTCTTGTCTGTTGTGTTTTGGTTTCTTGCCAGACTGTGACTGAACAATGTTAGAGAGAAATACAACTATTTATTACGTTTGATAAACGCAGAAGGGCCTCAGTGTTTATAAACTGTAGCTCAGAAAAGATGACCGCATTGCGCATGGAAATGCGTTCATATGCGCGTGCAAGAAATTAAACTCGCTCATTCCAGCAAGAAGCATCTGAGGGACTACTCCAGACAGGGTGTGAGGGCACTCCTCATACATCATTTTAAAACAAGACAGTGAAGTTTAGTTACAGCTCTGAACTAATGCAAGATGGGAAGCAGTGGATTCACATTGACAATTTAAATGTTGATTAGCTGGGCAGACTGGGCAATATGGATGCACATCTCTTAATAATAAGCATCACATATTCAGTCATTTTATGAATAGTATTTTATATTTGAAAATGTATTGAAGGAAACCTGGAGGAGCCAGTTTGAATGGGCCTGATGCAGCTGATAACAAAATATAGAAAATATCTATAATTTATAGGGGCTATGCTGAAGTTTATCAGTAGATTAGATGCTGGATCATCACCCAGTACAGAAACAGACCCCAGCCAATCAGCCAGTACAAGCACAGCTTATCCACATCCAGCCTCAGCCTGTACCAGCACAGACCCAGTCTTTAGCAGGTCACCCCGACCCAGGTGAAACACATCCAGCCTCAGCCAGTATGAGCACAGCTAGAGATGTACAGCCAGCATTAGATACAAGCAGCTCAGACCCTAATGGAACAGTTGCTGCTCCACCAATACAGTACATTGGCCCCCAGTCTGAACAGACTTCATGAGGACCGAGTTAGAGCGCAGAAGTCTGTTCAAACTGGCACTGGATTTTTCTAGAAGAGGTTTATATTCAGGCTTCTTACAGAGGGAGGATTGTAGTGAGCACTGTTGTGTCAGGTATGACGGCTCTGTTTTTGCACTGTGAGTCACAGCCAGTCTGTGACCGAGTGGTAATGAAGCTAGTAGAGTTTTGCAATATAAACATCTGAAAACTGAAGCCAACTTTGCTCTGTTTGGGACTGTGAGCTGCACTTTATGAGAGGTGCTGAAGTTAACATGTGGATTTTTGGTGAGATTGTGAATTGAGAAGTGTTTCAGTTAGTTTTGGTTTCCGCCTCCTTGTCTCCTAAACATACATAAGTCCCAAACGGGGTTCTGTGTCTGTCAGACGGTCTGAAGGGGATACTACCACAACAACAGCAGAGTAGCAACGCAGACTTATCTTCCCCACAGTATAGGAAATATCCACTTTTCCTCTTGCGACTCAGTTTTCCTTATTGTGATTCAGTGTAACTTATAATGCTGTATTCAAAGCTGTCTTGAGTGAATTTAAAAAGATAGATTGCATTTTGTAAGATCAAATAGATTTTGATGTGTAGTACTTTTACTTTTGATTACTTAAGTATTTTTAAAACCAGGAACTTTTTTACTTTTACTTGAGTAGTTTTATACTGGATGACTTGAGTAACATTTTTCATGTGGTATCTGTACTTATACTTAAGTATGAAAATTGAGTACTTCTTTCACAACTGCTAATGATTGATGTAGCCCGGTTAAAATGTGTATAAATAGTTTTTGGGGTTAACAAATAAATAATTTCATTGTAAGTTAAATTGTCAAATTCATGGGTTAAATGTTGAAAGGGTTAAAATCCTAAAAATGTTAAAATTCTGCATATGTGCTTTATTTTATTTTATTTGTTAAATGACTGCTAATTTATAAAAGAAATGTATCTAAATGTGGTCACAAATGTGTTGGATTGTGATTGGAAGACGTGTGTAGATAGATGGTTAGCAGGAAGACAAAAAAGAGTGAGAGACAGAGGAGGTCAGCGAGCAGAGTGGTAGTTTTATGTGTGTGTGTGTGTGTGTGATGTGTGTGTGTGTATGTGTAAAGTTATCTGAAGTAGGCCTAGTTGTATTTTATTGGCTAGATAATCTTCAAGAAGTCCCGGAGTACGGCGCTGGAGGCCGGACAGTTCAGGGGGACGGCAGGAAGGCCAACAAAGAGGCTGGAAACCCACTGGAGGCCAAGCGGGGGGCCGGCATAGGGAGCCCGGGATCTCCGGTGGCAGAGCACGGCTGAGGACCACGGGCGAGACTGCTGGGCTGAGGACCATGGGCGAGACACGAGGAGCTGGAGTCGGTCTGACCACCGACTGGACAGCTGGGCTGGGGACCACGGACCGGACACGAGGAGCTGGAGTCGGTCTGACCACTGACTGGACAGCTGGGCTGGGGACCATGGACCGGACACGCGGAGCTGGAACCAGCTGGGCCACCAACGGAGCTGGTGCCGGTCGGACCACCGACGAGGGAACAGGAGTCGATCGGACCACCGGCGAAGCAGGTGCCGGTCGGACCACCGACGGAGCACTAGGAGCAGGAATCAGCTGGTGATCAGGCTGGCTGCTAGCAGCGCTAGCAGGCCGGGGATCAGGCTGGTTGCTGACGGGTCGCCATGGTAACGACTTGTCAATCATAGATAATTCTGCCCTGAAGCATACTCTGCTTTATGGTCTATTTTCCTGTAAATGGGACTATAATTTACTAAGTGAACACCAGGTTGTATTGAAGAAGACATGAAACTAGTGACTGAGACTATAAACCCATTAGGAAAGTGTTTACTGAGGTAATAAATCAACTGAGAAGTAGGGTCATTTTACCATTATTTCTAATGGAACCAGACTCATGTGTCAGACCAGAAGCTTCCTGCTTGACTGTGACCATAAACTCATTAGGAAAGTGTTTCCTGAGGTAATATATCAGCTGAGAAGTAGGGTCATTGTCTAGGATCATTATTTCTAATGGAACCGGACTTCTATTTCCACCCAGAGGAGTCGCCCCCTGCTGGCAGTCTGATAGAATGCAGGTTTAAATCCAACCTAAGGTTCCTGCTTGGTTGAAAGCTTACTTTAGCTACATCTTGTGGGGTTACAGGTTGTGTCAAAAAAAAGTCCTGGATGCTACTATTGCTCCTTTTCCACAGCCTCGGCTTTGGTTTTCAATTGCGGAAAAGCTGTACCTGTACCTGCTACCTGGTACTTTTTTTCGTATCACCTCTATCAAGTTTACAAGCGGGCTGAGTTGAGCTGAGGTAATACTAAAATGTGATGTGAAAACACAGCAGTCTACTGATTGGTCAGAGAGAATTGTCACTATTCACGGCATCATTATTGCAAGCGCCTGAGTGGGGCCAGCAATAGAATGTTTTATATTTTACAATTTCCGTATGTTTTTTCATCACTAAATCCACTTCTGAGAAGTTTTGAAGCGAGAAATCAACTGTGTAGATTTTGAATAGTGGAAGTATTACGAAAATTGATGACAGATCGAAAATGTGCTTAAATGTTTTCGGAGTTGAAAAGCTCCGCAAGTGGCAGCAGGGGAAGCTTGCAGCAACCAGCAATAGTAGCTTGTGAGGCTGGCCGGCCGCCCGCTCACATCAATTATATTAATGTTAGCTAGCTACAGCTGATGAAAGCTGCCAGTGCCAGTTTTTTTAGCCTGCAAAAACTTCCCAGCCAGAACTGAGAAGGCTGCTTCAGTCTTTATCTGTCTGAAATCAATGAACCATTCTTTCAAAGATGTAATGAAGAATTCTTGGTAGATCTTTCTTTATGTCTGTAAACTGCATACGGCACTGTGGAAGCAAAGAATGGTAAGAAAGGGGGTGAATGGAAATTCGAACCACAGATGAGGTGCAGATAAGAAGAAGCAAACAAATTATCTGTAAGTAATCTTGCAAAACAAGCCAAATATTTTAAATGTATTACTATTTTTACAGTGATATATACTTTAGGCCTAACAGCAGTTGCCTGGCAAAAACTTCTGTGATTAATTATAAAGCACTAATTAAGTCATATGTCTCAGATATGACAATCAAAATGATGTGGGAAGGAAGCAATAAGAAAAACAAACTGTACAGGATGCCTGAACCACATTGAAGCGCATATATTTCTTGCAGTTTAAACAAACCAAAATTTTAACAGACAAGCTGGCTTCACTAAGTTTTCTGACATTACGTTGCAAACACTTCCAATATAGGTTCATTCAAGTCATCTGATTCTGAACACTTGCAAGACATGGATTATACCTGGTCATACCAGCCTATTGCATTAATGCACATCAAAGAGAAAAACATAGTTTAAGCATTTGAATTAATTGATTTCTAATCCTGAAAAGTCAAATCCTGAAAAAATAATAAGTAAATAATTCCAAGACTTTTGTAAAGATCTCTGTTCTCTCACACACTGAGCTAAACAATTGTAACTCATCAGATTGCGTGTAAACAGTGTGTGAGCTGGAGTTTGTCTGGGCCAGATGATGTTTGACTTAATGCTCAATGGATGAGCTTTGACTGGGAAACGTTCACTGTCCAGGTGGCTTCCTTCTAGTGACTTGCTTAATTAACAATGTGCTTACTTGAGGAAGCATGCGTAGTATGCCTTCATGCATGATATAATGCTACTCAGTCTCATCAGCTTTAGGATCACAGTTACTGATGGTGTTCAGCGTGTGTTATCACATTTAGATTTGTGCTGGCCCTGCACAAAAGACATGTCACAGTTTATTAGAAATTAGATTAAGATTAAGCTCTTGATAACTCATCTCTTCTGAGAACACTTCCTCTTATAACACCTCTAACTCCTAACCTCTAACATGCACTTCCTGTGCTCTTCTTCTTCTTCCTTAACATTATCTTGTGTTGATTGCACTTTTTTTTATTAACTCTTACTTCCTTTCCTAGGTATTTACCCCATTGATGTGATATAAACTATGAGCTCTTATTTATTGCTGCTCTTACTAGTATGTATTGTCAGTTGTAGATCTGTATTTAATGATCTGTTGATGCTTGTATGTTGTTCCTCAAATGTAAGTCGCTTTGGATAAAAGCGTCTGCCAAATGAGTAAATGTAAATGTAGATTTCATAATTCACTGGTATTTATTTGAGAAAAAACACTTTTACCAATGTCATAATGACAGAAATATTTTCCATTTGACTTCATAGATAAACAGAGGGCCTTTCAGCTCTCCTCTAATGAACAGTTGTTGTTGTGTGGTGGTATGAACAGTGTCCTACTCTTAGGCTGGCCCTGCATGGTGTAGCTAAAGGCATGAAAACTGAACAGAAACACTGTGAACTTATAGTTGGTAGATCAAATAAGCAGTGAAGGGAGTCTCTCAGTGTGTTGCTGAACATTATACACCCTGCATTGTTTAAAGTGAACAACAAAGTTTGCTCACGATTAATGCAATAATAATGTCCTTTGTGAAATCATAAAATGATTTAGGAGAAAATAAGTTTGTATTTGTATGAAATATTTCAAGGACAAACATGCTTAATGAAAGACTGCTAACATTTGCCAGGGTGGATGTGGAAAGAAGAAACTGGGTGCGGCCTGCAGAACTTAGATATGTATACACAGTGTGTAGAACATGCTGTATCATCTTGTCGCAGCAGTGTAACACATCAGAAAATTGTCTGTAAATCTTGGGGAGAATATTAGTATTTCTCTGGCTGTATTTCTTCTGGGATCATTTCTGGCTGAAACTCATGCGCGTCTCCTTTAAATCAAACAGTTCAATAATCTAAATCCCTCTGTAGATGACAGAACAGGCCGTTCTTGGAAAGTTTTCAGATTATTATACAAACCAAGTCATTTTGGGCTGGAGCCTGAGCATGCCTCTCCATCTGCTTTGAGAACAGCCGCAATAGCAATGAGGACTGCTGCTTAAAGATTTCCTGCAGTAGAAGCCAGTTCTCTGCCCTTTAAATATCCCTCTTCTTGAATCAACAGGTTGAATTCAGCCCTGAAAAACAGAGCACTGACATGCTGACCATCTCTCTGTGTAGCTGAACGTGGAGGCAAAACAGTTACATTCCACAGACATGTGACTCGGTTTTCACATGCAAAATCAAACCACACAGTTTTATCCGCAGGGTTTAGCTACTTAAGTTCTAATAAACACAATATGAAGACACAACACACACAAAAAAGAGATTCCTGGGATGGAGGGCACATGCACAGTACGGGCAGAATCATGGACTGTGAGTTGACGGGCACAGACTCAAAAAGTTGCCATGATGGCTTGTTTCAACAATTTGAAAGTGAATGTTTAGATGATTAAATTGTTTTCAGATTCATCGTGTCAGAAAAACATTTATTCCTTCCTTCTGTAATAATAAAAGCATGACTATGGACTCAAATCAATATCCTATACTACTGAATTTCACATGTGTTACGACCCCCTGTTGGTCTAGGGGTGTGGGGGCCATAAACATATAGGCACAACTGGTAGATCTTAACAAGGTAACTTTTATTGGTAACAGAAGAGATGTAGACAGGTAACAAAAAAAACAAAAGGAGGGTGGACGAGGGTGCTGCGAAAATAACAAACCAAGTTAAAATAAAAAGGTCCTCAAAAGGAGGCCTGTACCTATCTATCGTTTTAAGCAGAGTTGATTCTTGCTACAAAAGAACACAAAGAGCACAGCACCCACTCCACCTGGTGAAAACTAACACAATAGTAAACAAAACAATAAGTGAATTTCTCCACTGCACCCAATGTGGAGCTAACATACAAAGGTATGCAAATGTTTCCCTAAACACAATGTACAGCTAATAAG
>NC_060167.1:24562645-24596950 GCF_021292245.1 Micropterus dolomieu
AACAAGGTAACTTTTATTGGTAACAGAAGAGATGTAGACAGGTAACAAAAAAAACAAAAGGAGGGTGGACGAGGGTGCTGCGAAAATAACAAACCAAGTTAAAATAAAAAGGTCCTCAAAAGGAGGCCTGTACCTATCTATCGTTTTAAGCAGAGTTGATTCTTGCTACAAAAGAACACAAAGAGCACAGCACCCACTCCACCTGGTGAAAACTAACACAATAGTAAACAAAACAATAAGTGAATTTCTCCACTGCACCCAATGTGGAGCTAACATACAAAGGTATGCAAATGTTTCCCTAAACACAATGTACAGCTAATAAGCAAGGAAGGTGGATAGTTCCACTAAACACAAAGTACAACTAACAGACAGGCTATGCAGTCAATACCAGCGGCACACAAGACAACAGGCGGTGACAAGCTGCCTGGAGCAACAGGTGGACTCTCCTTATGAGCCGGAGGTAATTAACGTGGTGACGAGCCATTGGTTGAATGGAACCAGTGGGCGGGACAGATGTCAGCACCCCAGAAACCAGGAAGTAGGCGGGTCTTCCTTCCCCAGGGACACAGCCTACTTGGTAGAGGTGAGACAGGGAAAAGGAGAAACACAAGGGTGACAGCGACAGCCGTGACACATGTCAGTGTCTATGTTGTTGAAAAATCTGATCTGGATGATTTGTTGAATAGTGTCAAGTGTATTTAAAAAGCTAACTACGATTTTACCAAAATGGATGTCTGTTGCATGACAATAATTTACAACTTCAACTTCAAAAAACTTCAAGATTTCTGTCAGTTTTGTGTGTGCGCTGTATTTCGCTGGCTCTGTAAATGGGAAACAAAGCTCTGACCAATCCACGGAACACTATTGCAGCCATGTTAAATTTCTTTCCCACAGACATTCAGCTTACTTTCCAGTTTGCCAAGACATGCTGTTGTTTTGATGTTAGCTATAGTAGCAAAACAGTTGTGAGAACTGCAGTGTGGAGCTGCTGTGCTGGCTCTGGGACCGTCTCTGCTAGCTTCGCAGCAGCAACTGTGGCAGCAGTTTGCTAATCCACAACCTAGTTAGCAGTAGTTCTATTAGTTTCTGTGTCATGGTTTAGTTTATCATGGTACTGGCTTTCACCAGAATCTCATACCCCACCTTTAATCTGACAAAGGAACACACTGTTTTGTCTGAGAGACCTCCCTTGTTGTTTGGGCTCCTGATTCGCTGCTCATTGTTCTTGCATTAAATGGCTTGAACTATTCAATTCATGGCCACATCTGTTGAGAGCACTGCAACCACAGCCTGTCACATTTAGCGTCAGCACGGTGCCAAACAGTAGCTGAATACCAACTATTTGTGGCAGACCACCTCATTCAGAGAATCACCTTTGCTTTAATTTCCACTTTATTCAATTCTTACTGTTCTGAAGTCATTCAACAGACACTATAAATGAAACATTAAACCAAATCATGAGAAATCGCTGTTAATGAGCAACAATTTCCAATGATCTCATCCCTGCAGGCAGCACCAAATAAAAATGTTTAGACAGAAATGAGGTCACAACAGTTGAGCAGAGGAGAGATTAAACACCATTCTCGACCCTCTCTTAAATAGTAGCATGGAAGATGAGAGATAAAACAACCAACCAAAAAGTGACATATTTGTTGCATATACCCATCTCTCTCTTTGCTGGAAATATCCATCCCTTCCTTTTTGGTATGAGTCTGGACCAGATGTTTGGCCCAGCTGAGCTCAGTATCCCAAATCTGGTGACTGAGTGAAGAGGAGACAGGAGTACAGTGGGGAGAACTAATAGGGGAAAAAAGAAAGTGGGAGAAGGAGGCACACATATGTACATCTGTGTTACAAACTGTTCCCCACATATGTTCACCTCATTATCCTTCGGCTGCAGCTCACTCTATAGGAATGCAGGGCAGCAAACACATGACCACCTCCTAACCCCCAGTGACATATAAACATGCATGCACGCGCACACACACACACACACACACACACACACACACACACACACACACACACACACACACACACTCATACATAGAAGCGCTACACTTGGTTAATCACAGTGCCACTTCCCTCCACAACACCCCATGCCTCAGCTGGACCTCGGTAATCTAACTGTTGGAGTTTACTGATGCTGGCGGGGGGAAAATATTCTTGAACATTGTTTAACTGACACAGAAAAGATGCCATGGAGTCAGTGGGGAGATGCTGCTAATGAAAAGCACATGACTGGATGTGAGTGCAGTCATCCAAACAACAGCAGGGTGGGTGGGAGACAGAGGGGAGATGCAATTACAGCTGGGCTTTCCCTAACAGAGACCCAGCATTTTTTCTTTTGATATAGGAATGGATGCACAAATACTCAAACATGCAATCTGTTTGTTTGGGTTTTTTGGGGATCTATTTGAGACATGCTATTCTGCAACCGAACTAAATAATAATAAACTGTGACACAGTTCAGACACATGAAAGAGCCCTCGGTCTTCCAGAAGGAATTACGATTAAACCCCACTGGCCCTGAGCCGAGCAGAGGGGGAGAAAGAACCACTGTGACCTTCAGAGGGAAAAACGCCAGGAAACCAATCCACAAGCAGGCTTGTCCACCAAAGAAGGGAGCATGAGAAAAAGAGAGAGAGGCAGGGGAGGGTTAGGGACGGAGAGAAACAGAGGAAGGGAGAGAGAGAGAGAGAGAGAGAGGGAGGGGAAGGAAAAGAGTGAGAGAGGCAGACAGAAGAAAAGACACAAAACGTGTGACTTGACAAAAGAGGGCAGGTACCAGAGGCAGGTAAGAGACTTTATTTGTTGTTTCCATGGCGGCTGTATTAGATGGACCGTTATCAATGAGATAAGAATGCAGACAGGAGTGTGTGAAACAGAGAGGCAGAAAGACCAATGTGTGTCTGTCTGAGGACTGAGGGGGAATCCTGGCACAGGCACAGCTGAACCATGCTGCTGTGTTTCTATAGAAACACTGTGCCATACAAAGTGGTACTACCGCACACTCGACTGCTTTTCGCCACTCCTGTGCACTCACCTTGATTTCAGCTTTTCAACCATCAGTGCGGAGCAGCTGCTGCGGTTCAGTTAAAAATATGGAATGAAGCTTCATGCTTATGAAGTGCCGTAATTTCTGTTGCTCATCAGCTGCATCCTCAAGTTATTTCAAAGAAGTAGACAAACTTTGCTTAGATTAATTTTACTAACTCTGCAGTTAAGTTGTTATTTAAACCATTTTGTCATAACACATGCTAATGGATCATATTCCTGGACTGGTGTTTACCGAACACCAAAATCTAGCTGAAAAATATTTATCTGGAAATGTGAGAAAAAGTCTTAGTCATGCCGTTTTCATAATCACATGCTGTGATGAATCACTGTTTTGTAAGAAGCTTGAACTTTTAAAAATCCCTCTATGAAGTGTGAGAAGAATGTAAAAAAACAACAATAGATCTAAATAGAGCTGGCTGATAATCAGGAAAAAGAAGAACAGAGTTCGGTTTTCTACTCTCTTACTTTAAATTATATTATTTTATTTTACTTTATTAACAAATAAATAACTCCTTCACCACACATCCAGATTGATGTACCATAGATGTAGAGCCAGTCTTTGCACAGCCACTGCACGACTGCCACACCCGCATGAGGAAATGTTTTGGCAATCTTGTAATACTAATGCAGAATATCTGCTGGTGATGAGGCTTTCAGAAGTAGGTCAGATACTTTGTATTTCCAGTGCTTGTATACCACATGATTTTAACATTAAGTCCTCTGTGTTAAGGTGGACTTCTCTGCCCATCACTGTGTTTTAGATACATAGAGACAAGTTATAGTTACAGTCAGAAGATGCAACTGATATGACGTCATATATTGTATATCATCATTAATGCTATTTGGAGATGCTTTTTCATAAATGTGTTGATTAGTCACAGATATTTTCAGATACCTGAGTTAGATTTCTGATTTCTGCTGTGCATGACGTGGCACTTTTTGTGGTGGTTGTAGTGATCACTTTCAGTTAAAGGAACGACAGTGCCTGTTCTGTGCCAAAAAAGAAAAAGAAAAAATGAACTGGAGAGAACTCAGCATCGAGTTGTAAAAAAGAGCTTTGTTTTGAAAGCTACTCGAAAATGACTATTGTGTTTTTTTTGTACTCTCCTGATACACATGGACATAAACAGCAGTAGGGATTTACACATCTGATGTCGACTGGAGATCTGATGTCAAGTGGAAATAGTCCTAGTACTAAAATGTACGGATATCTAAACCGCTTGCAAAGATAGCTGCAGTTTAAAAAATCTTTAATTACACTGACTAATAATAATAATATATTGGTCTTAGATGTCTCATATTTAATCATCAGATAAGTAAATATTTTTAATGATATGTTATGTTTTGAGTCATTGCTAGTCTTAAGTTTAGTGGACACCTACAAAATGGACCGTGAGGAGGATCCAATTAAATGACACAATCTATTTTGGTTTTAAAGTTAAATTGCAATCAAAATTAACCAGTTAATAACAGCTAGAGATAAATGAATTGTAGGTTGAATCTGGTCATGTATGATGAAGGGGTTTGTCATCCTGACCTGCAGAGATGTAATACTGTACAGGGATCTCAGATCCGCTGCTAGTTCTCATACTAATCGGATTTGCTTATTGAGGTCACAAATAACAAACCAATGAGTCAGCCATTTCTGACTTTGAGTCTTTAATTGTTTGCCAGACTGCAGTTCAGGACAACAGCAGAACAAGGCGAAGGAGAGCTGGTTCTGGTTTTGAACAAGGGGCTGGGAGGTTCTGAGTGGCTGAGAGTGAAAAGGAAGGGCAGTGCCAGGGAACACTGTCAGAGAAAAGTTCAGATTTGTTTTTCCAGGCAAGACTGATTTTGGCATTAGGCCCCATTCCTGCCCCGTGATTCATATGTGATGTTTATCAATTTGGCCAGAGGCTTGCCTGAATGGAGTAAAGTGACTAATGTATTATTATAATAGTATTTTGACAGTTGTGTGGTGATTATTTACAGCAGGCTTATGCTGATGAGGTACAATGCAGAGTGCAAAGAAACAAACTGTACACAGCCAGACATTGAATAATGTAAAACTTTAGGATTAAGAGAAGGGTAAATGCTTGCGTGTGTGGGTGTGTGTAAATTCGCATTGCATTATCATTACATCGTACTTAACGTATTTAAGTTGCACACACCTGTTTTTGGAAGGATCATCAGTTACAGTACACATCTTAAATGACCTCCCCTCTGCTCAGTTCAGACTCTTGTCTCCACTCAAATACATGTCAGCTTAAAACCTTACTATATAATCATGGATTTACCTATGTATGCAACATGTTTTGTATTTACCATTGATATAAGATATAATGGTCCTCCATCAGAGTCACATTGACATTTAGCCCAGTTTCCTTTGGACCTTTCCTGGGTCAAAGACCCTCAACCTTCCAGACCTGCAGTCCTCCCCTCCACAACTCTCCATCTGGACCAGTGCTGACAATAGAGTCTTTATTCCAAAACCTTTCCTTTCCTCTCTCTCAATTACTAATTTCCTGTATCAGTATCTGCCCCTCCTCCTCTTGAATGTAATCAAATTAAACAAATCACTGCAGACTTTCTTGCTAATTCTCTTTCATTTATATTGCCAAGCCACAAACCCCCATCTTACATTTGTTTAAATTTGAAGAGCATTGTCACTATGGCATTATGACAATAACTTATCAATTCCCAGCAGTCACTAACATAGATTTCTCACTCTTTTACAGTTAAAGACACTCTGGAGAACAATGGAAAGGTTATATGAAAGTGTGGCTGTACATATATTTCCACTTATGTAAGAGCAGCAAAAGTGTTGATGTTGATGACGGCAGTAGAAGTTCAGGCAGCCAATTGCTGAACGTATTGGTTCACAGCAGTGTTTCTCAACGGGGGTGTTCCCGCCCCCCAGGGGGCGTTCTGAGGACGATGGGGGGCGCTGGAAGCAATATTTTGGAAAGGGGGGCGCTGAACTGCTTTTGGGGGGCGTTTGTTAGTTGGAAAGTCCAAGGTGAGTTTACACCAAAGATTCACAACAATACAAGGTCAAACTTTAAACTACTTGCAAAAAAACTGTGGTCTGCAACATTAAAACCTGCCAGTTTAGTCCACTGCAACTGGACGAGATGGTGTATTTTTTTCTTGTGGTGCAGCTTCATGTTGCCTTCACAGGAGCGGGAAGTCTGAGTATCATCTGTAAAGTTTTATCCACATGGCGTCAACTGTGTAAACTTTGGAAAACTGACGCTCTCTTTCTTGGTATTACCGTGGAAAAGTTTATTTCTCTGAGGAATACACCGTGAACGTCTTGTTATCGCAGTGGTTACACATTTACAGGAGGGATATCCGCTGTCGGACTTCCCCTGAAAGCAACTTTGCTGCGACACACATATACAGGAATTTCAGTAGGCTATAAAAATGTAAGGTTAAAAACTGACTCTGTTGGGATTGTAAGCGGCACTTTATCAGAGGTGCTGAAGTTAACGTGTGTGGAATTATACACCTGATTACAGGTGTTGTCGGTTAGTTTTTCCCCGGCATGAGTATCTCCTCGTCTCATCCAGTTCTATCTGTCAGACGATCGAGGGGAACCTTCAGCGAATCAGTAACATAACGCAGTATACGGCATGTAGTAAAATATTATGAATTCTCTTTAAATAGGCTAATGATGTTAGTCTCCCATTACGCCTTTTTTTTCTTTACATGTCAGAGAACTCAGATACATGGGAGGGATTCTGAATGTGCAGAAAGTATTGAACGTGAGCAGTTACAGTGTTTACAGTGTTTCCCATACGTTCATTTATTTGTGGCGGCCCGCCACAATATCAATGCTGACCGCCACATTTTTTTTTACTAGGCCCATTTAAAATCGTATTTGATTGCAGAGCTGAAGGCAGCGTGTATTCGCGCAGCACATTCACTTGCTCGTCCCTCTCGCTCTCTCTCCCTCATGAATACAGCTGCACAAATCAGTCCAACACAACACTGTCAATGTCGGAGACCCAGCTTAAAAAAGTTATTAGCAAGGATATAAGGAGTCTCGCTAACAAGGAGAGCTAAGTTAATGTTAGAGCTGGGTTTTCGAGGCTAACACGCTGTATACAGTTACTTCTGTGGGAAACACATTTAAACAGGTAACTTCCCCATAACAGACACAAAAGAGGAGGGAAGACTTAATCATGCAGGGATGATATTAAAAAAGTTCACCTACAGGAGGAAAATATTTAAAAGCAATACAGAAAGCCTGAGAGTCCTGTTTTTAATAACAATAGTAACAACAATAAAAAAAATAATCAACAATATTCAGGGCAAATAGCAAACATCTTTTTTGATGGGGGGTGGTAAGGGACCTGGATACTGCATAGGGGGGCGCTTCCCCAAAAAATTTGAGAACCACTGGTTTACAGTTTTACAGTCTCAGTGTTTTCATTGTCAATATCCAAAGAAAACCTGCTTTATGTTTGTCTAGATACTGCTGTATTGAACAGTTAAAGAAAAAGTCTTTCTCTCAATACAGGCTGAACAAAAAATATTTTTTGCCGGAAGTCAAAAAATATCCCCAAACCCCTCTCAAAATAGGAACAATCAAAAGACAAATACAAACAGATGGTTAGGGAAGATTCAGTTTAATAAGAGACGACTGTCTTGGTCTGCACTGAGCCTCTAAATGCCTTCTAATCAAGGAAGCAGGGTTTGTATACACTTGAGACTCGGCCTGTTGCTCCCACACAGAGCAAGAAACAGAAAGTGTTGTGTTGTGTTTCTCTCTTTTAATCTCCTAACCCCTGTAACTGTACATACAGTAGAACCTACCTCTGTTTCCTATCATAGGACCATGAAGGCCGGCGTGGGACTCTTCTCTGCATTGGCTCTGTTCCTCCTAATGGGGTCAGTGTTCACCCAGAGAACTCGGCCAAAGAAGCCCACCAGGCGCCCAGCCACCACCAGGAAGCCTTCTGTCCCCAAGCCTGCTTTACCGGTACAGCCAGAGCCCCAGGAGCCTACAGACTTCCCTCCACCCATCCTGGGCCCACCCTCCATGTTTCCTGACTGCCCGCGGGAGTGTTTATGCTCCCCAAGCTATCCGAACTCTCTCAACTGTGAGAACCGGAACATCCGTGTGATCCCTGTCATCCCATCAAGAACCCACTACTTGTACCTGCAGAACAACTACATCTCAGAGGTGACGGCAGAGCCGTTCCGCAACGCCACCGAGGTCCGCTGGATCAACTTGGCTAATAACCGCATTCATCAAATAAACAAACAGGTCAGAAAGCTTCTGCATATTCATGATTTCAAAATACCATTAAACAATCTAAAACCGTGTTTTCTGTTTCTATCTATTTTGCAGGTTTTTGAGAAAATCCCATCACTGTTGTACCTCTATGCACAGCGTAACCAGCTGAAAGAGGTCCCTTCAGGTCTCCCAGCAAGCCTAGAACAGCTCCGCCTCAGTAGGAACCGTATTTCTAAGATCCCCACCGGTGCCTTTAGCAAGATGGGGAACCTGACTCTGCTCGACCTGTACCACAACCAGGTAAACCTCTATTTAAGAGTACCTTTGTACTGTTTAGGTAGGAGCAGTGTCCACCACCTGTATGACTCTCTGGAGAAAACATGAGTGTCTGATGACTTATCTTTCAGCTGAGTGACAATGACCTGGGAGAGAAAACATTTAAGGACCTAAAGAGCCTCATGCAGCTCAATGTGGCTCACAACGCCCTGAAAAGGATGCCTGCTGGCGTACCTAGTGGCGTCATACAGCTTTTCCTGGACAGGAACAGTATAGATGGCATCCCAAAGCAAGTATACAGTGTACACATGGTCACATAGCTGATAACCACACTTGCATACATACACTGCATGCATTATTACTTGTGTCAATGGTTTGATGTAAAATTTTACAGTTGTTCTTGTCATCCGTTGTTCTCATGTACAGAGACTACTTCAGAGACTTCACTCACCTGGCATTTGTGAGGCTGAACTACAACCAGCTGAGCGATAAAGGAGTTCCCAAGGATGTGTTCAAAATCCCCACCCTGCTAGACCTGCAACTGGCCCACAACCAGCTCGCCTCTATTCCTCTCTTCAACGGTCACCTGGAGCACCTGCACCTCAACCACAACAGCATCGAGAGTAAGCTATCTCAGCAGCCATCATCATCATCATCTTAAGAAATTTGTCTGACAATTACATAATACATGGTAACAACACTCATCTTTCTATGATATTTAGTGTACTTAAAGCTGCACTAATCAATATTTTATAAATTCTATATATATCTATATATATTATAATATATTTTATAATAGAATTATCACCCGGCTCTGCAGTTCCCCTGAGTTCTATGGAGCGTTTTAACATATTTCAGCTCATTGTTTTTGTTTTACTGCCCCATACCTTTGTTGTTTTGATTTACTTTTACTGCTCTCATCAACTTAATTTCCAGCTGCAAACAGGCAGCTGTTTTCAGTAAAAAAGCTCAAATAAACACACTGTACACTACCTCCCAGGCACCAAATGGTAGACAGACAAAGTTAGCAGTTTGCTGGTGAACACAGTGGAGCATTTAGTAGCTTTGGAGACAGATTTGTTTCCAGGAGTCGCTGGAAAGCAAAACAGATACTGGACTTATATTTATAAAGTCACCAGAAACCCAAACCCAAATTAATATTTATGTAGCTCTGTGTTTGCTGGATGTGTAAATTAGTGTTGTAGTCAAGAACACCCCAACCAAGACCAGAGTGTATCAAGACCGAGACAAGACCAAGATTTTGAAAGGTCGAGACCAAGTCAAGCCCAAGACCAGTGCCCCACACTACATGATCATGGGCGCTTCTCAAATTGATCTGAAAGATCCACATTCCCATAAAACACAGACATACAAACATTAAAAGCTGAAATCAACTTAATATCTTTACTCAACACTCCTTTTCTCTTTTTATGGGAGATACAAGAGCTCACCGAACCACCATGTATTAACTAGAATATAGCTATACTGGGCTAACAGGTGAATCAAAGCTAACAAGAGAGTGTGGGGAATGTCCTGAGAAAAAGTCTAATCAGTTACAAGTGAAAACACCCCTAATCAATATGTGTAATGTGAAAGAAGAAGAAGAAGAAGAATGTGCTCTAAACATCTCTGTAAAGCAATAAAGCTTAAAAAACCACTACACACTGCCTGTCCAACACCAACGACTAATAAATTAATATCTATATAGTCGAACATCTAGCAAACTAAAGAACCAGACATTTTTCTCAAGAATTAGTGGAGACTAAGTTAGAGCTAAACAGAGAGTGAATGTTGCACTTACATTTCTCAACATAACTCGACAAATGCTTAAATGTCACTCAATGCCTGATAAATGTGTAATTAGCCATTAATTACACATAAGCCATAAAACTTTATTAGTTATGTGATAGGACTGTTTCTATTAGATTATTTGAGTTTATCTGCAATGTACAATGGCCAAAACGTTTTTAATGTAACTTTAACCTTCTATTTACCTTCTATTCTATATCCTAGATCTGCTAAATCCTGATTTAAAAATTAATAAATTTAGCCATAACCTTACCTGGATCAGGGTTAGGACTTTACATTAGCATAGTCTGTCGAAACACGATGAATTTGTGATGATCATGAGCTGATTAACTGTTTCTACAGATTCTATTCTAAATGAAATACATGTAATAGCGTATAACCTGCCACATTTATCTCAGATGTAAATGTTTTGGGAGCTTAAAATAAGATGCACACCAGCAACAAGATCATCTTACTTTATAAAAATGTCTCTGATTATGTTACTTTCAGGGCTTGGTATAGGCTGGTTCATGTTTCCTTTCCTATTTACAAACTGCTTTATCATGCAGCTCTGTTAAGGCTCACAGGGCTGCAAAGCATTTCCTCGGGCTCACAGTCAATAACATGCTTTAAATCACTCTTCAGAAGTGAATACAAATGTGAGGCGTTTCCATGATAATTGCTTTTTATTAGTTTCTCCTTGTTGTCTCGTCTAAATCTTAGTTATCCTCTTTTGTTTTATTCCTGTCATACTGCATGACCCCAGTTGTTTACTTGACTGATTTATGTATTTTTTCATCCCTCCTTTGTTTTAAAATGTTGAATAAATCACAAATTATACAATTATAAACAAGACAAAAAGATCCTCTTCAAATGGCAGATTAAAAAAATTTTTTGCTTATTTGAAAGAAAACATTTGAGGACTAAACAATCACGACTGTGTGTGTTTTCCCGACAGGCATCAATGGCACCCGGATCTGCCCATACAGCCTGCAGGCCGACATGAATGATGAAAGGCTGGTGCCCAGACTAAGGTACGTCACATTATGTCACATCTTGGCACTCATGTCTACAGTGGCACCCTTTGACAGGAAGTGAATAGGAACAAAATAATTAGCTCCGTCATTGTGATGACATTAAGTTAATTACCTGTTCTGTTGCATCAGGTACCTGCGCCTGGACGGAAATCACCTGAGCCCCCCCATCCCTCTGGATGTCATCATGTGCTTCAGACATCTCCACTCTATTGTCATTTAGGAGAATCGTGCCTAAAGGCCTGGGAACATGCATGCACACACACACACACACACACACACACACACACACACACACACACACACACAGACTCACTGTGTACAAACTGAATTTAAGACAAAACATGATGCGTGAAGCACAAGGTATATCCAACAGTGTATAATGTGGAACTGCGTTAGTGAAAGAGGGACTTCAAATGAATGAAAACAAACTGTAAAGCTTTGATAGTTTAAGCTTTTAAGTTTAAGTTTCACCGTTGCCAGAGTCAAGAGAATCAGAACATTGAACTACGAATCTACAAAGAATGGATATACCGACGTTTAGGGTTAGGTGTTTGTAGGAGTTACAGTTTATCTGTCATTTTTATTCAATTACAATGCAAAAATTAGTAAAGCCTGAAAATACAGGTACATTGACAGACATGCTACACTGGAGGGTAGTTATGTTCACCAGCAGATGTGACCAGAGTAGAGCTGGACAACAAACAGACCTGCAGTGGATGTCAGAAGAGCAAATTTAAAACATAACTACCATGTAGTTGGAACTGTCCCAAATGCGCCTGTGATTTTCAAGGTACTCCATGTAAAAATGTCATTTTATTCTTTTTATTCTTAGTCTTCTGTATATTATTCTTCTGTATAAAGAAGCTTTGTACAAATAATGGACAATAAAACTTTTTTCTTTGATCATTTGATCATGTTTGATGTTTATTTAATTGAAATACAAATTTGATTTTTGACATTTCTTCACCACCCTCCCTTCTAGTGCATGATCCACTGGTAACACTGCATCAGAGGACACCAATTACAACAGGATATTCCTTACAGGTACCCTGTGGAGTTTTTGGTCACTGGTAGTGCTAAGGAGCAATGTCTTCAGTAGTGGGTCACCCGTTTGTTTGTAGTCTGTACCCGAATAAAGACACACATGCACGAACGGGACGAGATGCATATTCCTGTTGCTAGTATTCATGCTGTTCCACTGAAATACCTCTGACAATATTAAGACGTAACATTATTACATATAGCTTAAGTCCGGTCTCTCCAGAGAGGCCTACTCTGGCGTCCTCCCACATCCCAAAGACATGCAGGTTAGGTTAACTGTCAAAATTCAAGTCCTTAGGTGTAATTGGTTGCCTTCCTCCATGTGCCAGCCCTGTGATTGACTGGTGACCTGTCCAGGGTGTAGGCCTACCTCGCCCCCCGCAACTCTCTTAGGATAAGCAGTTATAGATAATAGATGGATGAATGAAGTTTAATTCAATGTATTGTTATGCTGTACTGTACCATAAGGTGTTTCTGTTATTTTGTCAACTGCTGAGATACAGGATTTTTCTGTTACTTCTGAAACATTAAAGATGTGGCTTGTGTAAAAGCGACTGTAACTCAATCTCAGAAAAGTGTAACATATACTTTGTATAAAAGTACTAAACCTGTATTGTATGAACAGGTATGAATATGTATGTATATCTTATGCTGAAGCTGTGCCACAGAGTCAGAGACTTGTGATTTGGATCATTAGATGTCTCTTCATGTTCAAAAGCTTTGTGATGACCTCTAGTGGTTGTAAAGGAGCACTAAGCATTCCTGAGCTAGGGAGTGCTGTCAGCTATTTTTTCTACAGACACCAGGCCACCACTTGGAGGAAAATTTGGCACTTTCCTATAGTTCCTAGATCCTATTGTTGACTTGAATACTGGTTATTCCTGTTTCCTTTGGACTTCCCTGCTCGTGATTCTTTCCACTGCAAGTACACTTTCAGAAATAATCACCCTGGCCAGGTAAGCAGGTCCTGTAGGTATTTCCGATCAGGCCTTGTCAGACAGAAGTGACGTCAATGCCAATGAGAGTGCTCCTAGAGGAAAATGAATAGCGGTATGTAGTAAGCAAAAACTAAGCAAAGTAAGTAAACATGTGAAATTTGTCAAAAATTGCTATTGATGCAAGACAACTATTACACTAGACAACTTTTACACTAAAACATTTTAAAAGATCAGTAGCAGTGTCAGTAGGAGTACTTTTAAACGGGAAACACACCGCTGAATAAATTTAAGCTGCAGAGTAATGATGAGATACTAATGAATGACGTCTTTAATAATAACAGCACATCACTGACAGCTAAGTTGTTTCCCTACAATGACCACATATCAAAGAGGAAGAAATATTTAATCAGTCTCTTTCTTCCAATCAGGTATTGAGACATCAGCAGGCAATTCCTCTAATTGTAACATACTTCCTCCTCCTGTAAACCAATTTGTGTGCATGTACATGTGCAGGTGTTTGCAACACCTGGAGAAAAAAACCCCCTTACTCCACTATAAGAGGAGACAGCATGGAGACAGAGAGACACATCTTTCCAGGGACTCTTCCTCTGAGTAACCAACACAAAGGTGAGTCTATACAAAGGTGGTGCTGGTCAGGGTAATGGTGGTGGGTGGTGGTACCTGAACATTACAGGGGCCATTTGCTTGCCCATTGGATGGACTCAACACAGGACAAGAAAGTCAACTAGGATGGGAGAATTAATTCAAATGCCATGCACCGTTTATGTATATTTCATATGCTTTAAATACAAACTGAATGGTTACAGAAATGCTAAGAAATCACAAATATGAAAAATGTTTTATTAATCAATTAATTGTTTGTGTCAATTATTAAGCAACATGTCAACAATTTGCCGGTTCCAGCTTATGAAATGTGCTGCTCTGAGCCTATCTTTAGTTGAGCCCTTACCTCCACCTAATACCTACCTAATAATTTGATTCTCAGTGATTTATCTGGCCAGATCTTAACAAACAACATGTTTCTGTTAGCTTTCCCACCAGATAACCACAATGATGTTAAAGATGCTGCTCGGCTGTTCTCTCTTCCTGCTCCTTTTGAGTCTGTGTGAACTCGTGGAGAGCCGAACTCTGCATCTGGACAGCTGCTCTGTCAATGTTCACACGCACGAACTGCGCAAATATTACTCTGCCATACGACCAAATGTGGTGAGTTTCCTGCAGGCACACCCTAAAAAGCGCTAACTCGGAAAGAGTCATAGTAATTAAAAATGATTGTTACTTACTTATGTGTGGTCTTTGCATCACAGATAGCAGGAGACATTGAGATCGGAGTGAAATTTCTGGACAAATCATTGATGAAGGATGTTCAGGTGAGTCTTTGCGTTGTTTTTACAATGTAGTGCTGTTTTTTCCTTTCTATCCCAATTTTCTGTTTAAAATTTTGACTGTTTCTCTTGCCCTAAGCCATGGAGTTCTCAAACCTGTATAAATAGTGTAGGAGTATGCAACATGAGTGTGTGAGAGCTGATGTTATCTGACCTTCATGTGTCTGTATCAGGAGGGGCAGACATGTTGTTTCCTGCGTCTCGTGCTGCGTTTCTACGTGGAAAGAGTGTTCAGCAACTACGCCTGCTCTCAGCCACAGCAGCAACGCTCCTCCAGCGCTCTTGCCAACGCTTTTGTCAGCATCAGGAGAGATATACACAAATGTGTGAGTTAGCTGTTCAGCAAAAAAATGTGCTTTCATTAAAAACAACAATACGTCGTATTAATAATTGTGCTTTGTTCTGTTCAGCACTGCCACTGTGGAGAGGAAACACAGAGAATAGTTGACTCCCTACATGCTGAGTTTATCAAGGTATGCAGCCTTAACATCTCTTCATGTCCCACATTCTCACAGTGGACTGAAGAGGGTGCTGGAGTAAAGTACTGGAGTAGCCAAATTAAATCTTAAATCAAACAGAAAACTGTTTCTATCCAGCCATGCTCATCATTAAACCCATTGTTCTCTCTTTCTCCATTTCTTTCCCCTTCACTCTGAGCAGCTGGACATAAACCCGGCGGCACAGAAGGCCGTGGGAGAACTGGACACGGTGCTGGAGTGGCTGGAGGGACTCGGCCAGAAAACACACACATGATGAGACAGACACTCAGCAAAATCAAACGCTGCGATCCTAAAGTGCCCCCAAGCTAACACAAAAGATTGTAACTCTTGATATGACATTACTTGTAAGCAGAGTGAAGGTTAGAAATGTGCTCACTTCACTTCTGTGCCACTGTGCATTTCTCTTTTTTGTATTTAATTAACTTAATGTGTGTGTTATCCACAAACCTGTGGACTGGATGTTTTCATGCAATATTTATAACAGATTAAGATATAATTTTTTATAATAGACGTAACTGTTTAAGTATTTATATTTATCAAAAATAGAAAGTAAGGTATTGTATGTGCCCTTATATTGTGATGTTATTATGCAAACTAAAGAAATTATTTAATTTAAACTTGTAATTGTAACAATGGTTACACTTTCAACATCAATAAAAAAAATACTGTTACCTACTAACTTTGAGTGCTTCCTTTCAACACAAAGATATGATGTCTGCTCTGCATGACCATCTTGTGGTGATCAATAAAAACACAATGTTTTAAGCCAACCCAATTTAGAGGATGCAGCTCATCTCAACATCGTCATCATTAAGTGGCAGTGGCAGGAGCTTGCTGGTTGGTCACACTTCCTGAACTAAGCTCAACTAAGTTCAATAAAGACAGGCACAATGAACATTAACTTGTTTATATGAAGCCTTCACTGGATCATCTCGTCCTCTAAGTCACAAGTCAGTGACCTAAAACCTAATCAATTTAAGTAAATGTACTAATACAAAAATGTCAAAATATTCCATAAGAAGTAAAAGCATTGCATTAAATATTCAAGTAGTATCAGCAATATTTAGTTGAAGTATCAAAAGTAAAAGTACTCATTAGCAGAAAAATGGCTCCTGTGAGTGATAAATCATTACATCATTTTATTGTTAATACTGATGCAATGATGTGTAAATACTTTTTACTCTTGTAGTTGGTAGAGGTCGAGCTAGTTTATCTACTTCAAATACAGATAGGTAGTTTACTCCAGTGGTCCCCAACCTAGGGGTTGAGACCAAGTGGTCACATGAGATGATTGATGGGGCAGGAAAGAATAAAAAACAAAATTCTGCTACGTAAAATTGTATTTGTTTTTCTAGATTTTCTCCAGTCTTACGTTAAACCATCTGAGAAGTCTAGAGAGGAAATGTCTCTTTGGTGGAGCTGCTAATAACTGATAGACTCAACTGAAACATCACAAGTGGCCATGAAAATACAACACATTGGTAAAGATTTGTGTCCCTACCTTTTTGCCTTGTGACCCCTTTGACCATGTTGCTGCTGTCTCCCGGTTATGCCGCTTTGCTCTATACAACATAAGAAAAATCAGGCCCTACCTTACTCAGTACACCACCCAGCTTCTGGTACAGACCAAGGTTATCTCTCGCCTCAACTATTGCAATGCCCTCCTAGTGGGTCTTCCAGCTTGTGCAGTGAAACCCTTACAAGTGGTCCAGAACGCTGCAGTACATTTGGTTTTCGATCAACCCAACGAACGCCGCCTTGCTCTGCTATCCCTTCACATTAAGCAATCTCAGTCCCAGCTATTCTCATCTGTGACACTACAATGGTGGAACAAGCTACCACATGCCATTAGAGCAGGGGCGTCCCTCTCTAACTTCAAGAAACCTCATCCCTGCCAAGAACACTTCCTCTTATAACACCTCTAACCCCTAACCTCTAACATGCACTTCTTGTGCTCTTCCTCTAATATCTCCTTACAACTTGCTGGTCTGTTGCACTATTAGCTCTTATTGCTTCCTCTAGGTATTTATCACATTGATGCCATAGGTGTTATCAACATTTATTTATTGCTGCTCTTACTGGTATCTATTGTCACTTGTAGATATCTTACCATATTGATGCTTGTATGTTGTTCCATAAATGTACGTTGCTTTGGATAAAAGCATCTGCCAAATGAGTAAATGTAGGTACAAGAAATTGTATGACACAATGACTCAAAATCTCTCACATGCACATAAACAAAGTCACAACTGAAAGCCTAGCAGACTGGGCAGAAGCATCTAAACTGCGACCACACGAAATCATGAAATCACACAGCTAAATGCAGAAAGCAGACATGCATGCTCACACACACAGTCAGTGCTAAAGTAAGAAGAGCTTCCCATAAACTTACTGCTGATTCATGTAATTTCACTTATGAACTTTCATGTGTATAAATAAAATGTGTGCATTTATTTAAATACACATGGTGTGTATTTTGCTCGAAAGGCTCAAAAACATGATATTGCATTTTTATGTTGATATGATGACAATCTAGAACAAGTCAGCCTATTTAAATCCAATGTTTTCATTCTTAGGTTTTAAACCACTTAGAGAATATTTCCTGTAATTTGTATGTGCTATCACAATAACCTCCTATTCTGCATTTTGTTGCAGTTCAATTTGTCAGGTGTTACCTGGATTTCACAATTTACAAAATTCTCTGGGAACTAATTAGACAACAATCCCAGACTGTCACCATCTCCCTTCCACTTCAGTTTTTGTGTCATTTGGACAAAAATCTAGGCAGTCTAGACAGGTAAAATGTGCACTGAACTATGTAAGATTTAAATGCCTAATTGAAAACAAATCAAACAAAGAAATAAAGTGAAATACAACACACATTGTTATGTTACAGTTGGCTTAGCCTGTCTATGTTGTTTGTATTACAAGGTTTAACTGCTGTCCTCTTGGCCAGGTCAAGAGACCCTGTGCGGTGATGGACTAATTTCTGTTCATCTGACTCTATTCTTTGCATTCCTTTTGACTAATATTAATAGCTAATTCTAATTATATATAAGAAAAACTGCATCAGAAGACTATTTATGGTGTAATGTATTAGTAAACATATAACTCACACTAAATTGTCCTGACCTTTAAAATTCAGACTTGACAAAAGACTATTTCAAATGCATGTTGACTAAAATCTCTGAATCTTAGGATATTTGTTCTAGGTAACATAAACACCTAGGTAAGATTTAAAATGCCATAGTAAAAAAAATTAAACAAAGAAATAAAGTGAAATAAATACACATTGTTATACACTCACCTAAAGGATTATTAGGAACACCTGTTCAATTTCTCATTAATGCAATTATCTAATCAACCAATCACATGGCAGTTGCTTCAATGCATTTAGGGGTGTGGTCCTGGTCAAGACAACCTCCTGAACTCCAAACTGAATGTCAGAATGGGAAAGAAAGGTGATTTAAGCAATTTTGAGCGTGGCATGGTTGTTGGTGCCAGACGGGCCGGTCTGAGTATTTCACAATCTGCTCAGTTACTGGGATTTTCACGCACAACCATTTCTAGGGTTTACAAAGAATGGTGTGAAAAGGGAAAAACATCCAGGAAAGGGGGTCAAACACAGTATTAGTATGGTGTTCCTAATAATCCTTTAGGTGAGTGTATGTGTTTCGACATTATGTATGCATTGCATGTAAAGTGAAAAGTTTGTTACAAGGACAATATATATCTTATTGTCTTTAATAATTGAATTCATTGTTTTTTATTGTAGCGTGAGTTTTCCATGACACATTAATAATATCAAATCGGGTCAAACTTTGGTGGAAGTGAAGATGTATATTGCATTTCAGTGTTGTCCAGCAGAGAGCAGAATAGAGTGAGCATTTTCTTTTTTGAAATAGAAATGCAAAGGCCTTGCCAAACTGAAAAACAATCAACTGTCCAAGTGTGCCTTGGCTAGTTTCCTGCAGGCTTGCCTGCCATGGTCATTCCCAATTCCCCAAATCAATTATTTCTGTTGTTAAAAACAAAAAGCCCAACAACTGTTTTAACATATTTATTTTTTGTTTTATTATGACACAGAAAATGCATACATAAAATAGAATACAAAATACAATGTATAGTGCATCTCCAGTGTTTCCCACAGAATGACAGTGTAACCTTTTTTAAACTGGGTCTCCCCTGTGTTGGACAGATTGTGCAGCGGTGTTAATGAGAGCAAGAGAGAGAGGGACGAGCATGAGGATGCGCTGCGCTGCGCTACAGCGCTCTGCAATCAAATACGATTTTAAATAGGCCTAGAAAAAATTCAAAAATCAATATGTTGCGATCAGCATTGACAGTGATCTCACTATATTTCTTAGTTTGAGTTATTTTGCCTTCCATACTTTTTGGCCTTTTAAGAACAAACTCAAAAATTAAGCCTGTAATTGAAAAATGAGTATTGGTGTTTCTTGTGTGTCTGGGTTGTCCTCACTGTATAATGCCTTTTTTAAATTTATTTAATTCTGGGAAAACCACACTGTGTCATCTTTTGGTATGACTTCATCCAGGAAATGAACTTTGACTTGAACCGTGACAAACCTAACCTAACGTTTATTTGCACAGATTGAGAGATATCACAGATAATCGCTGGCAATGATTTTACAAATATATATGTATTTTCCCCCTGGGCATATGCAAATCTCATCAAAGAGAAAAAATACCATGACTCCATCACCTACATAGAGCAAAAAGCAAAGAACTGTAGAAGTCAACAGTCTTATAATGTCTGACATGCAGAGGAAATCCACACCGTCATCAATGTCAAACCACAACTTAATATCATTTCCATCTGGGTGACACGATTTCCTTTGTTATTGTGAATGCATGAAACAATAAAATGTAATTTACTACACTAAATGCAACACTAACATTTGCACCTAAGTATATTCTATTCTATTATATATCTATATTATTATATCTATAATAAGTTCCATATCTGTGCTAGTTGAGTGGATAAAGACAATGTTACTGTACTGCAGAGATGCTCACAAGTCGAGTCCAAGTTCAGTCTCAAGTCTCTGAGTTTGAGTCAAAGTCAAGTCTCAAGTCACTCCAGGTTATAATGAATGTTGTATCACCTCCTGCGTTCCATCCAGGCTGTTTATAATACTGCTTAGCAATAAGGAATTCTGTAACTGTAACCTGTTTTTCACTTACTGAGCACGACCATGTAGCCTAATTTGCAATGCAATTAAAGCCAGCTTATAAACTACTGTAAGTCAACACATCCACCAGACTCTCACACCAGTGTAACATTATAACTAAATAAAACTGTAACTTTTGGCCTACTTGATCAACAATGAACCTGTAACCTGTGCAGCCAACGTTAATAATTGTAAGCTACTTTGTTTTTATTAATGTATTAATAACCGCTCGGTTACATAATTATCCTGATGGCAGCTAGCGGGACGTAAATTATTCCATTAATCGACCACCACAAGTTTGGCAAGCAAACAAACGCTCTTTCATCTTTTCATAACGAACAACATTAGAAGTTAACCTTCCGTAGGTCGCAGCTAAAGCAAGAGGCAAGCTAACGTTAGATGGCCAATTCTGAGCTAAACATGTTTAGGCTACTAACCTCAGGTTACAAAACTGTTTTGCATTCAGCACTTCTTTTGTTTGGGCCTTGTTGAATATGATGAACGGCACACCGATGCTGTTTACATGTTTGTTGTCCTCTCACATGTGGCTGTGTGCAGCAGTGTTACGTAGGAAAGTTAAATCTAATGCAGGGAAAGGAATAACAGCATGATCATCAGACATTTCCTAAAAATAAACATTGTTCACGAGTCCCGCACCTGAAGTCCGAGTCAAGTCTGAAGTCTTTTGAAGACGAGTCAAAAGTCAAGTCTGAAGTCACTGTATGCGACTTAAGTGCAACTGGAGCCCGAGTCTCAAACTCGAGTCCCCATCTCTGCTGTAATGTACTGTACATGGGATGTGTAGTCATTCTACTACTGACACTGATAATAATAATATGACCAAAATAAAAATCTACAGTAATTGTAAGAAATTATATACATATATTTATATAATTGTATACTATAAATTATATTTAAGCCAGAAGCATCATTACCACTGAGGCCTCCAGTCTTTTCTCCTCTACCTCCAGAAGACTTCAGCAGCTTGTCCACCAGCACGACTCCTCTGTCTCTCCTCCTGTCTGTCCTGGTTCTCTCGTCTTTCTTCAGCACTGCCTTGTGCAGTCCTATGTGCAACAAGTAATGCTTCCCTCTCAGGCTCATGAAGCCCAGAGAGGACTATTCACAGATCAGAGACTTCTATGTAAGTACTTTTCCCATGTAGCACTATAATAAGAAGAATGCTTTATTTATATAGCACTCATCAAAACAGAGTACAATGTGCTACATAACTATTCACACATAAAATACAAAAAATAACCACACGGGTGAAAAGATACAGGGGGTAAAAATCGGAAAGAAAGAACAAGGATCAACATAGAGTATAGCAAATATTTTCCGCAGGAAAGATGAGACAAGGAAACAAAGATTATATGATAAAATGACTGGCAACAACTGTAAAATGACTGGCAGCTCAGAAAAAATAGGGATATGCTTTCTGGTAAAAATAAGTTTTTAAAAGAGATTTAAAAGAGGCGGCACACCCCACCAGCCTAATTTCCTCAAGCAATTTGTTCCAGAGCCTCGCAAATGCTCTGTCACCTTTCGTTCTTAGTCTGGTTCTAGGAATAGATAAGAGGCCCCTGCCAAAAGATCTTAGACCATGAGAAGGCTCATAAGGAGTTAAAATATCTAAAATATGATCAGGAGCCAGGCCATGAATAGCTTTAAAAGTAATGAATAAAATCTTCAAATCAATCCTGAAACAAACTGGGAGCCAGTGCAATGATGCTAAAACAGGCATGCTATGATCACATTTCCAGGTCCTGGCTAAGAGCCAAGCAGCTGCGCTCTGTACAGTCTGTAACCTATTCAGGGTTTTTTCATTAAGGCAAGTGAAGGCTGTTGCAATAGGAGATAAATGTATGTACAACAGTTTTTGCATCTGTAAGATTTAAGATGGGCCTTATTTTTGCGAGCACTAACCTAGCTCGTCTAAAGATGACGACTGTTGAACTGTAGCTCCTGTTAGTAATGAATTCATGAATAACCTAATTTGATAATATTGACATTGGAACGCCATTTAACTGCTGGAGTGCCCATGCCAACATAAAAATAAAATTAATCTCTAAATGTAAGGATATGAAGTCCAGGGATTAACAATGTTCCATATTGGCCCTGAATGCTCCTATTATGATAGTTTAAAATATTGTAAATTTATTTATTAGTTATTTTTAAGTAATTATTGCACTGTATTGAAATTTGGACTATTAGGGCAAATTGTTCATAAAATTCATGTATAAGTGTGTTTCTGTCAACAGTCATGCTATCATACTTTTCAGGAATTCATATGAAACTGTCAAAATATTCCCCACATGGTCAGACAAATGGCTGACCATGACATAGAGGGAAGAGTTTGGTGATGACTCATAGGACCGTCAGAGATTAGTCAGAGATTCTTAAACAGTGGCAGTGTGCAAAACTGTGTTTATTGAAAAAAGTCACAAACCAGGACCACACAATAATAAATGTTCTCTGTGACCAACTCTCTTCCTCCTGAGAATGCCATGTAGTGGTGGAATAGCTGCAAGGGGCAATTAGGGGTTCAGTATCTTGCCCAAGGACACTTTGATACATTAGAACCAGATGTAGGCAGAATCATCACTGAAAACAGCTTATTTAACAAAATAGTATTATCACCAGTATCAAAAGCCTTGGACAGAGAGTGCAGCACCAGTGATGACTGATCTGTATTATTACCCTTTAGTGGTAATCAGTGTCCAATACAGTTGAGCAGATGCAACACATCCACAGGTTCTATATGACTTCACATCTGGGCATGGGCAGACCAAGACCCAAATAAACGTCAACAAAAAAACAATGAAAATGTGATTCATCATTCAAATTGCATTTAGAAACGGTTATTTTTACTTTCACTAATTCAGCCCTCAGATGTTTGAACACCATGGGAAAATATGAGCTGTCACAATCGGCACTGCTTACATAATTGCGGTTAACACCATCACAGGTACATATGCGAATGGCCATATGCACGCATGTGCTTACGCACTTCCATTCTAACAGACAAAAAAGGATATGGAGGATGAAGAGTCATACTTATGGAAGCATCACACTGGAGTGTATCAATCACTGATTGAACCGGAAAGCTTAAGCTAATTTAATCTTACATTACTAATAATGTCCAGGTCAAACAGATAAATGTGTACAGAGGGAAAGTTTCATCTCCTCCTGAAAGGATGCTTGCTCAGCAGAATGACAGGGCTACTTTAGTTTCAGGTTACAACAATACAATCATCTGAACTGAAAGATCTACAACAGATATGTTGTCGTTTCACTCCAAAGGTTGAAGTAGGAGTATGCCAACCAGAGGACAGCTCACATTCATGGTGGGAAGACTTAATGACTAAAAGATTCATATGAAATCCAGAGGGGTTTCTGTAGGTCATTAACAGGAAACTGATGAAACTGCCAGAATGTTGCTTTTCCTGTTCTACACATTCCTAATAATAAGCATCCAACCACCCAGATATCAGCTGTCATACTTATCACAGTGCCCATTAACTGAGTCTTTGTGAGTGCTTAGGCAAGACCATGGGACACCTCGTCTCATAGTTTCCGCTTTTAATTGTAGTCTTATTGAGACAAGTCTAAAAAAACTAGCACACACTTTACTACTATTATTTATGTTTACAATAACCACCAAACATAAACAATAACAGAAACAGATCTCTGAAGGATTTCATGCTACACACACACACACAGAAACATACGCCGTCAAACAGACGACCTGTGTGAAAGTGAAAGAATAATGTGGTGAATCTATGTGTAAAGACAGATAGCTTTCCTCTAAAGGAGACAGCAGCAAGTTTACACTATGCAGACACCCAATGTGATGCATAAGGTGTCAAGATGTCAAGAGGATCCTGCAAACAGCCACCAGCATCCACACCAAGTCTTTGTCAATTTATTATTTCAGTACAGTGTAGAGTGGTGTTCTCTGATTCATGTTCCAATATGTATATGAAAGTATATCATATCAACAGTCAGGTTTCAGTTAACACTGCGAGCACTGGCTAGTGACGACATCAGAAACTTAGAGTTTAGGTGATGGCGTTGTGCTGACTGCTGTTGAGGTAAGTTCGAGACAAATTAAAGATAAGATTTGACTGACTCAGCTTTTGAGGAGGCAGTGTGAAATAGAGCTTGAGATATGCTAGCTAAAATAAACTGTCACGTGGTTTGCTTTTCTCTGACACCAGGAAATTATGTGTTAAAAACAAATATTCACCATGGGATTAGTGATACTACCACACTGATACTGGTTAACACATGACGCAGCATGCGGGGTTTGATTATTAGTTGTGTGCGAGGAAGACGCATACTGACTAACAGCTAAAAATTAATTAATTTTAAGAAAGAAACTATCTAACACAATAGCAGACTCAAAATCTCTCATATGCACATAAACAAAGTCACAACTCAAAGCCTAGAAGACCGTGCAGAGACATCTAAAATGCAACTGCGACCACACGAAATCATGAAATCATACAGCTTAGTGCAGAAAGCAGACATGCATGCTCACACACACACACAGTCAGTGCTAAACTAAGAAGGGCTTCCCATAAACTTACCTCTGATTCATGTTAATTTCACTTATGAACTTTCATGTGTATAAATAAAATGTGTGCATTTATTTAAATACACATGGTGTGTATTTTGCTTGAAAGACTCAAGAAAACTCAATATTGCATTTTTATGCTGATATGATGACAATCTAGAACAAGTCAGCCTATTTGATTGAACTGTTTTCGTTCTTAGGTTTTAAACCACTTAGAGAATAATTCCTGTAATTTGTATGTGCTATCACAATAACCTCCTATTCTGCATTTTGTTGCAGTTCGATTTGTCAGGTGTTACCTGGATTTCACAATTTACAAAATTCTCTGGGAACAAATTGGACAACAATCCCAGACTGTCACCATCTCCCTTCCACTTCAGTTTGTGTGCCTTTTGTAGTGTGTCACAGTTGTCTTAGCCCATCTATGTTGTTTGTATTTACTTCAACAATGTTAATGTTTAAATGCTGCCCTCTTCACCACATCTTTCCTGAAAAAAGAGATTCTAATCTTACCAAGATGTTTACCTGGTTAAATAAAGAAAAACACTGTTCTGGATATAGACTCATTTCTGTTCATCTGACTCGATTCTTTGTATTCCTTATGTTTTGCCTGCTTTTGATCAATATTATTAACTTAAAAAATGTTTTATTTAAGCCAAACTACATCAGAAGACTATTTATGGTGTAATATTTGTTAAACATCCATGTTGTTCGTTTGAAATTCATACTTGAAAAAAAAGACTTTTAAAGGCATGCTGACTAAAATCTCTGAATCTTAGAATATTTGTTTTACGTTACATAAGCACCGAGCTATGTAAGATTTAAAATGCCTAAATGAAAACAAATCAAACAAATAAAGTAAAATTATGTATGCATTTACAGTGAATTTATATATATATTATTGTATCTTCAATATATAGTTTATTGTCCTTATAAATTGAATGAATTGTTTTTTACTGTAGCATGAGTTTTTCATGACACATTAATAATATCGAATTGGGTCAAAATTTGGTGGAAGTGAAGAGGTATATTGCATTTCAATGTTGTCCAGCAGAGAGCAGAATAGAGTGAGCATTTTCATTTTTGGAATGGAAATGCAAAGGCCAGACTGAAAAACAATCAACTATCCAATCGTGGCTATAGGTAGCCTTGACACGCAGCCGTTCACCTAACAGTTCACAAAAGCAATTCATTCTGATGATGAAAACAAAAAAGCCAAACACACCAAGTTGTACACTAAGTATCATGCATTTGTTTCTTATTTATTTCATTCTGTGAAAAGCACACTGTGTTATCTTCAGTATGACACACACTTCCATTCGGTAAATGCACTTTAACTTGAAACATGACAAATCAACCTGAAGTTTATTTGCACAGATTGTGAAGTCTTCATCAATCACAGATAATGCCTAGGAATGGTTTTCCCTACAAACGTTTTCAAAATAACAGTGTTGCCCAACATAAATGGACTAAGACTCATTAGTTGTGGATAAGCGGACATTCCATGAGACAGACAGAAAAGTACTTAGGGGAAAACACCCCTTAGATTACCGAACCATTTCTCTATACAGTTTCTCCTTTTAATATATATACCCCCCATCCCCCCCCCGGCCATATGTAAACTTCAAAGAGACAGCACACCATGACTCCAATCACCTACATAGAGCAAAAAGCAAAGATAAGTAGATGTCACATGTCTTCACTTAGTCAGTCGTATTACGCATGTCTGGCATACAGAGAGAATCCACAGCGTCGTCAAAGTCAAACCACAACTGACACTATTTCCTTTGTTATTCTAAATGCACAAATAATATAACATTTGCACCTAAGTATCTATTAGAAGTTCCATATATGTGCTACTTGAGTGGATATAAAGGCAATGTTACTGTAGACTGTAGTGTACATGGGACTGATGTGTAGTAATACTACTACTGACACTTATAATATGACTAAAATAGAAAACTATAATAATTATAATACACATTTTATATATATACACACATATATACACACACACCCACACACACACACATACATACACAAAAATACTAAAATAGAAAACTATAATAATTATAATACACACATGTACATATATAAAATAATATTAGAAATATAAATGAGAATAATCGGAAATTATGTCACATCAAAATTCCATAAGTGCTATTGAATAAGATCTTGAGATCTATCAATAGTACCCACCTATCTCATGGGAGGAGTAGCCCCATATGTAATGCATGAAAAAAAAAAATTCCCCTCCATGTATGAAGCATGTTTAACCGTTTCTCTTCCAGTCAGTCTCCTCCCTCAGGTGTCCAAAATTTCGGCTATAAATTGAGACAAGAGATGAGCCCAAATACATGCACTTTTCTGAGCTCTTCAGCAAGATCCTAACAAGAAGATTTTTCCTCAGAAGCCAGAGAGCCTCTGCGTCCATTAAGCCAGCAGCATCATTACCACTGAGGACTCCAATCTTCTCTCCTCTACCTCCAGAAGACTTCAGCAGCTTGTCCACCAGAATGACTCCTCGGTCTCTCCTCCTGTCCGTCCTGGTTCTGCTGTCTTTCTTCAGCACTGCCTGGTGCAGTCCCATGTGCAACAACCAGTGCTGCCGTTTCGTGGAGGGCTTCCCCGTCAGGCTGAAGAAGCTCAGAGAGGACTATTCACAGATCAGAGACTTCTATGTGAGTAAAAGCACAGCACTTCACTCTGCAGGTTTCCTGCCAGTTGTTGCAGCATCATTTGGTTAGATTCCCACCGCCCATGTGGCTGTGTCCTGTCAGCCCCCAAGTGATGCTGCAGCTCTGCAGCTGCTGACACTGTGTCACAGCACGCTGAGCACGAGCTTTTTCTGTTTGCAGGAAGCAAACAATGACTTAGACACAGCGCTGCTAGACCAGAGCGTCGAGGATTCTTTCAAAGTAAGTTTCCTTATTAACACTCCACGAAGTCCATTCATTGGGAGCTTTTTGTTGTTGAAAAAACGCAACTTCCAAATTGAATCCAAAGTATCATGTACACCAGTAAAGAGTTAAACGACATCTTATAACCTGCCGGTGTTTCCCTCCAACTTCAGAGCCCGTTTGCCTGCCACGCCATGAACAGCTTACTGGAGTTTTATCTTGGCACGATTCTGCCGACAGCCTTGGCTGGAGTGACCGAGGACATCAAGGACTTAAAGCCCCACATGGAGTCCATACAGCAGATCTTCGACGAGCTCAAGAGTGATGTCACCAGATGTGTGAGTAGCTGACACACGTGTTACTCCTACAGGAGTTTAAAGATGTAAATACACAACGACGTGCGCTGCCGAAGGCGTTCAGTGCGCAGTGTGTAGCAGTCTATTTGTCAATTTACTTGTCTTTGTGCAAAATCGCTGTGATTGTTAGATTTTAATAGTAATATAATAATATTTAGTGAGGATCATAATAAAAATGTACCTCCACGTTTAATATAGTCCCAGCAGGAACTGAAGGTTCCCGATATTAAATTCAAAATATTTTTTTCATTATTGCACCGTAATGACAGGTTGGACTATTAGGGCGAATTGATGCTCACAGAACACATGTAGTTTCTGTTTTCATACTTTACACAGAACACGTGATTAGCTGACACCGCAATCTGACGAACATCTGACACAGACAAACTATCCTCTAGTCTGGGTTACATCCAGAAGCTGTCAAAAATATTCCCCGCACTTTTTGACGAGGCAAATGGCTGACCGCGACATAAGGGAAGAGTTCAGTGATGGCTCATAAGACATAGCATTAGTCAGTGATTCCTAAATTGGTTTTTGCACATCATGCAGTCCTTGAGAAAGGGGAAGAGAAGGGAAGACATGCTGCTTCTCACGGAGTGTGTTGTCCTAAATTTGCCTCTGTTTTGCTGCATGCTCCTTTGATGGATTGGCAGACCCAAGTCCCAACCTGGGCAATTTGCCCATTAGCAATAATTCCGTGGGTAGGGGAAGGCGCTGTCTGGGGGCTGCATTCAGGACATGACTCATCAAAGTCTGTAACCAGTGTATTAACATTACTTTTCTGTTGTTCCTCTTACAGAGACATTACTTTGCTTGCAAGAAGCAGTTTGACATAAAAACCCTAAACTCTACTTACACTCAGGTGAGTGCCAAGATTTTGTCTTCAACTGTGAAAATGTGAAATATATGCAGTCTGCACATGCTTGTATTTTGACAGATGATTTTAATAAAGTGAACCACTCGTTTGTCCACAGATGGAGAGTAAAGGTCTATATAAGGCCATGGGTGAGCTGGACCTGCTGTTTAACTACATTGAGACATATCTGGCTTCAAACCGGCACAGAAAACCCAGAGCGGCCTATGTTTGAAGACCTGCTGACCCTAACCTAAATGTTCTTCTCAGGAAAAAGAATTGCATTGTTTTGCATTCAGTCTATTATTTTCAGTGTTATGAAAAGTGTTGCTAGATGTTTATTTTATGAGCCTGCTGAAGTGATGTCTTAGTTGTTCTGAGACTTCTGTTTACTTTTTTGTCCTGAGGACAAGTTTCCGTTTTAAGACCATATTGAGTCCTACATGAAGTTACAACTAAAACGTTCGCTTAAGAAGCTGATTTATTATTTATTATTTTATCATATATGTAAAATGTATTTATGCCTACATTTGTATTTTTACAGATGAATAAATGATCATAGTTGATAATGATTGATTCTTTTGATTTTATTTCACATGATGATACAGCTGTTTTATGCACCATTCATTAGGAATGGGTGACTGGTAGAGCACAGAATTCATCACATCCTGCAGTACTGCAGTCTATATGTGGGGAAGCACTAGAGTGTAAACTCGACAGGCTGATGCACTAACCTCAAACGTGACCCATATACATCACTTACCAGCAGCAGCCCTGCTGTATCTTAACTTACGGTAACTGTAAGTAGCCAGCCTCACCCTCATGGCATATGCACGCTTGCACAAGCCCTCACACATGTGCAAGCAAAAGCAATTTCACTTAAGTCACATGCAGAGATACAGATCATAAAACAGAACTAACACAAATGGTAAACACCAGAGGCCCTGTATTAAAAAATGTCAGACTATTGCTTCGTTATGTCATCTTCTTCATATAGCCAGAGGGGGTAACTCTAGGTTTTTTCATGGGTTTAACTCATCAGCTGTACTGCAATACATGGATACCTGAGCAACAAGGGTTTTTGTTTTAAACAAAGAAGGCACAAAACATGCTTTGCATCCTGTAATACCATTTGAATGTAGGTATTTCCACTACTCTCACAGCAAAGTGTCTGTAAGGTTCCTGACTTGACTGATTCCTGACTTGACTAAGGCCTCTACATCGAAACTACTCTAAGACCTTTCAACAGTCACTTACTAAGTCACCGTGGGATGATCTGAATAGTATCATTCCAACAATGACGGTACCATATGCAAAAATATCATTCATAACATTTGTCTGATAGAGCGTGACTATTTTATTTGACCACTATTAATAACAGTTTCCTTTAGGATGAATCATGTTAGACGCTGTTGCGTTCTCTCAGTTTTTAAATTCACAAAAAACAAATGCTGATTAGGTCTCATTGAAACCAGTGTTTACGTTTTGAATCACGTCTGTTAACGTGCTGCTGGTGGTTGAGAGTCTGTTTTGTAATGACTGGATGTCTGTTCAGAGATCAATAGTTTCAAGTCAGGGTGAGAAAGAAATGGTGACAATCATTTTTGTCAGTATTGTATGATTAACAAATACACCATCCAAAAAGTCCTGTAGTGACTTATGTCAGATCACTATTTTGAATGATCATGATTAATGGTTCAAGTGGTTACTTTGAGTTTCTAAAACATGGATCTATGTAATATGGCACATCACTTTGCCCTCGAGAATCAAGCAATGGGTTTCAAACCCAACCCCTTTATTTAGGTGGAGAGTATTAAACTATCTACTTCATTAAGACTGAATGCTCAGAAAATAATTGCAAGGGGCTATACACAAACACACACACACACACACACACACACACACACACACACAGGTCAGAGTATACTCGAACTGAACTGGCTCTTGCAAAGAGTGGTCCGACCACGTTTGAAAAGAGAAGCATTTATAAATGTGAATAAAAAACATGGAGTACTGCATAAAACAATGGTAACATGGAAGTGAATGTGTCTGTTTTAACACAGGCTGCCGGAGAGGTTGGCTGAATACAACTCCGCAATTAGGACCTACGACTCTGTTTACCCCATGGCACAGCACTGTAAGGCCGGCACAGCAACCCCGACACTGTGAATCTGAGTTCATTCCACAAAATACAAGGAGAGGCGACTCAAATGTCTATTTTACTCCAAGACTTTTTTTTTTGATGACTTCCTTCAGGGCCACTTACTTCACAGGCCTGAATGAAGAAGTTGACGTCTCCCCCTTCATATAACCCCCCCGCCCCCCCGTCATGTGATAAATCATCTATGTTGATTTTTCTACACTATTGCAGGAGTCGCTAAACTGTGCTGTAATGTAATCTCTCCTATTTTGAGCTGGTTGATTCCATATGAATGCAGCTTTCTTCAGTCTATGCGTACTAAAAATTGCTCTTGTAGTAATTAGAGTTTTCTGTTAAGGGTGATTCATTATGAATACTTTCACATCACTATTTATACTGCCTTCTTCCTACATTAGTGTATATCACTACTAGATTGTCCTTAACTTTTACTCTGACGATTTGTAAATGTACATTGACTATCTCTTTTCCTTTTCTGCCATTTTGAATGAGGTTGTTATAGATTATGTTTGCAACTGGTCTTACTGCGCTCAATTATGTCTTATATGTGATCCTTTCAAACGCAGAATTAACTTATCATGTGACCTAGCCACATGACTACTTGATGAGTTTTCAACTGAACACCTACCCTCATTGCACCTTGCAGGATTTTGGACATTCACAATGAGGGTGCCTCCTATTACTGCCAACCAGTATAAAGTAATAATAGTATGCTGGACATTCAGTGTCCTTTTGTTTAAAGGTGTATTGAACAGCCACACTTGAAGGCAGGGTGGACATCTGGCCAAGAGACCCAATTTAAATATCGGGGTAATTGCACAACAAACAGTCCATTGCGTCACTTGCAATGCAATACACTAGTAGTATTGAATCATCAGTCCAGCCTTGTGGCGTGCCATGAGTGCACTTTGCACTATGTAAGCTGAGAGTAGCAATAATATTTCACCAACATTTGACCATTTCAACATTTCACAACAATAATAAAGTAAACAGAAGTCACCCTTCCAAACTATGTCAACTGTGTCATTGTGCAAAAAGGGGCACTCTGGGTACTTCCTGAACATGGAGATAATCTTATGTCTGCTTATCTGGAAAATGTAACCTAAGTGCCCAAAAAAGCCTCTCATAGTCACTACTGTTTGGCACCAATTTGAATAATGACTGGTCTATGTAAATTACTTCTTACGGGCGGATATCTTGTATATTGATGATCTGTGAGTATCAAAAGGACCTTAAAAAAAACAAAACAGTGGCAGTAAATGAGAGAATTCTACAGAAAATATGACCGCAAAAGGCTCTGACATGATTGTCTCTTTCAAAGGTGTTCAGTGTCAAACAGTACAGCATGCTTCTTACTGTGTACAACCACATACAGCTTTTCTTACAAGAAAACGAAGAATGTGTTCCCACAAACGACAAGGCATGTTTTTAAAATAACCAGCAAAGAAACTAACAGAAAAGAGAAAGAAATCAAAGCAACCACAGCCACCACATGTACACAGCGCTATACCTGACAGTAAGAACAATCCGATTTCCAGCACATGTGAAAGACTTGCAACTGCTGTTGTATGTGCAAAACAGATAACGAAAGGCTTTTCCATTTGATCACCTTGCCAAGGTTCACTCTTATCTGTGGGTTTCTTGCTGAGGTAATGTGTGGCCTCAGACTACTGCTACCTTGTCTGGTTAACCAGCTCCATCTAAGAGGATGCGTCTCTGTGTGAGAATCAGGATGGCATGCCACTTCAAAGAACTCTGAGCTGTGTCACCACCTCAGCTGAGAAGTCTCCATCCCTCATATTTCCCCACACCTTTAAAAAAAATAAATAAATAAAAAAAAGAGGGGTGCACACAGTATGTTATGTTGGTGATTTAATGAAGGTCTTATTTTTCCCCTTTGATGAAGGAAATCCTCTGATGCTGCTAAACTGACTTGGCAATTTCTTCAGAAGTTACACAGTATAAACCACTAACCTTTCATAACACATATTTTGCGTCCCACCTCCTCTTGACAATAAAATGCTTTAGGGGCCCTCCGACCCTCTGTGAAAAGCATACTGGGTTGGCGTCCTGAGGTTTGAAGTAGGCTGGGGAAGGGGGTAGAACCTCCACAGTGCTACTATCACGAGGGACTCCCCTGAAGCCCCACTTAACCCCCTTTCTCACTTACCTGACGCATGACTGAGAGAGATGACTGTAGGTTTCATCACACTCAAAGCTGGAAGCTGAGTGCCTACGGACGCCTCACACCTGAAGAGAAATAATCTTGCGCACTGGCAAGAAACCCTGAACACCCCAGTGTTGGCAAACGTCCATGTTGACTCAGTGTCCCCACAGTGTTTTGCGATGCAAAAGCGTATATTCCAGGAGTCACTCATGCTAGAAAGTATGTCTGTCACGAGTTGAGTCTGTGCACTCCGCCACAAATCCCAAGACGACCCGAGCCTGAGTCATGGCTGGGGACGTGATGCAGAAGAAAAATACTAAAGTAGAGGCAGATCCTTACATTTTTTAAACATTTCTATTGGGATTTAATCAAGATATACAAGTAGACTATCTTTAGCAAGCATTAGCAACCCGATAACCTTACATTATTTTAAAATTAGTTTAGTCTCTTTATTTAGATCTAGAGACTAAGCTTAAATTGAAGCGATATTAACTCAAATTAAGTGAAAGTGAATATCACTTTGACTCAAATTCCATCAATTTTTAACAAAACGTTGTATTACCTTGGCATTTAAATAATACTGTCCATCAACATGCTGTACAGTACCATGTGAAGGCCTGTAATTATTTCCTTTTTAAATAGAATTCAGTGAAGAGCTTTATGTCCAGGAGGTGTACAGCCTGGTGCCTATTTTTCTTACACACTCAGATTCAGAAAAGGAGATCAGAGAGTAGGGTTTTTTTGTTTTATGTTTTTTTTTTTTAATCCAAAGCTGAAGCAGACAAAAGTAGGGCAGGTGAAGCTGAACAGACTCAATGACGGGGGGG
>NC_060167.1:24596970-24603513 GCF_021292245.1 Micropterus dolomieu
GGGGGGGGACACAGACATCTGTGCTTTCACTACAAAAAAAAAGGTATTGAGAGGGATGAACAGGAAAAAAAAATACAGGAGGAACATTGTCACAAACGTTCGATGAACATTTTTACAGTGAGAGATTTGTAGGTGCTAGGTGACAGGTACTATGGATGTGATTTTACAAAGTGAAGTGGACCAAACTGACAAAATTAACACAGTAATTTCCCATGATCCCAAGTGACATGGACACGTCCTGTTGCGTTAACAGAACAATGAGGAGAAACCACCCATCACACCCAGTCTGAATGTGATGACAGCTTGCTGGTGGTATGTCAGATTCTGAGGAGCAGCACTTAAATACTTTCTACTTCCTACCTTACAGGAAGTGTGGAGGAGAAGGGATGGAGAAAACTGGCAACGCACCAGACTATTCCCACTGAGCCTCCTGAAAGTTAAGCTGGTGCAACTGACGCCAACGCTGAGTGCTCGTGTCAGAAAGTCCTCCAGAGCTTTACCCGTCTGTCTGAACCATGTATTCCCTTGAAGGGTGCTACCGCGTATATAATCACACATAAATGCTCCAGATTGTTGCTCGACATCTCTCCGACACTTTTGCAAACAGAAATTGCTAACAAAAAGGTCCTAGCAGTACTTCAAGCTGACAAACACATCTGCATAGCATTAACCTGAAATATAATCTGGCAACGTTATATACTCTGAAGGATAACATTGGTAAAAGCCTGAACCAAGTGGTCGGTAGGGGTTAAAAGTAATCTGCTGCTTTAGCAACACTCTGTAAGGCCTACGCTAATATGTTCATAAAATCCATGAAAAAATACAGTTATCGGTTGGCTCCTACTCTCCTGTGAGCTACATGCAGGAGAAAGGTCGAGCCAGTTTCTGTTCTTTAACGTGGCGTCCTTCTCTGTCCTAAAACTATGCGCCTGAAAAACAAGCGTTGATTAAAAGGTAGGAGAGAGAGGCCAAGAGTGAGGTGCTCTGTCAGAATGGCACACGACCCTTGTGTGAGTGCATAGGCCTCTGTTCGACATTCACGACGACAAACTGAACCTGACAAAGAGTTCCCAGTTCAACACAGAGAAATGAGCGACTATTTCAAGCTAATTCCAACAGTCAGTGACAGAGTCCTTACATTCCACTCGTCAGTTCAAAATACATCTGCTTACTTTGCATGTACGTACAAGAAACCTTCCCTTGCTTTAATTTTTGGGATTTAGCCATTTGTTTTAACATTCACAGGTTTGGGGCTAGAGCTAGAACAGAGCTGCTGGGTGAAAGAGAACTACTGCTAATGCTAAGGCTTCATGTCTTACTCCAACATTCGAGCCCCTCTGGATACACAACCTGATATTCGGGAAAGGAGAGGAGGTAAATCTCACCGGTTCCCCTCCTCCTCTCCTTTTCTATAATTCATAATCTCTTCACTGGTGTAAAAACACAGTTAAACATCCTCTCTGCTAGAGGGGGTTTGTTAAAATGGTAGAGTAATAAAAACAAACACTCCTACAAAATATTAGAATTTGAAAAATAAAACACTGAGAAAATCCATGCAATGCGACTCACGTGTCGACAAATTATTGCTTCCTTTTTACAACCTGTGTTTGTATATGCATGCATACTCTCATCTTTCAGTGGGCAGCAGACTGTGCGTCCGCCATGGCGTTATTGGCCTTCTTCCTCCGTTTAATCAGCAGTGGATTGGACGAGTCCTCAATGGTCTTGATCTTGATTTGCTCGTAGTCAACCCTCATTGTTGCCAAGGCACTGGTCATTTCCTCCTAAAAAATGAAAACAAGAAGCATATTAGGTCACTTGCTTTATGTCATAATATCGCTCGTCAAGCTAGTGAAGCAGGTGCTAGATCATAACGTCTGTCAATGTGAAGCTAGTCACATTATTTTTAAATGTGAAATTCTATGGCATGAGCAATATCTCTGACATCTGTGAAGGTTCTCAGTCATCCAGGTCATAGTTATCCAACGAAGGTTGAGGTCAAGGGCAACTGGACTTGGTTGAAGATACTAGCTCACGTTTCGTCCCTCATCCAAGAGACTTCTTCAGAAACGTCTTCTAGTATGTTCAACCAAGTCCAGTTGCCCTTGACCTCAACCTTCGTTGGATAATATCTCTGATATTTCTCTTGATGACAAAGACAACACCAGATTTGTCCTTTTAAGACCAAATAACAGACAGACACACAGGGTATATATTGTAATTTAATAAACTAATCATAGCAATGTTTCTGATATACTTGGCTGGATTCTTTTATCAGTCAAAAATTGAGAACATGATAAGTGGTAAATGGGACCTCCTTAAATTTTTCTATTTAATGTTGCTATCATATGAGCAGAGCTGGCTTTTGCGAGCAAAACTGATGCAATGAGAACCAGACGTCTAACCTTGACATCCTCCCACGCGTCCTTCTCTTCCTTTAGCACCCGGCTGGTGTGAAGCGGGGTCTGGGGAACCTCCATCGATTGCTTTAGCAAGACACACAGACACATGTTCAAATGTTACTTCACTTGAGGGATGGTAAGAAAATAAGCTGGGGAAAAAAAACGCATGTCCAAGAGTTTGTGCTTACATTGATCCAGGGGTGATTCATGAACTCTGTGATGGTCATCCTTTGCGTCGGCTCAGTCTTAAGGAGGGTCCTAATCAGTTGTTTAGCTGCAAACACAGTTATTATTTACACCACTAAAAGGGGGAAAAGGTCTTGCTATTACAGCTGCAATTTTGAAACCTTAGGCTGCCAAACAGTTAATGCTTTGGTGGACTGAGATTTTGCCACATCTGTTGATCATGAAATCTAAAACAATCGGCTCAAAGTAAATAGCACACATAGACAAAAAGAACTGCACTGGTTCTTGACGAGTGTGTTACAGTAAGTACATCCCATCTGGCTCTTCTGTCGTTCCTTGCATACACACCGTTCTATTACTCAGGAAATAAGACATCACTTTCAGTTGCAGCATATGTGGCTGATGGCAGCAAATAGGAGGCGAAACACCTGAATCAGTTTCAATTTCTTCATCAGAAAAAACAAAGACCAAAACGCCTGTTTGTCTCTCACGTTTAAGGGAGACTTTTTTGTTCATGCAGGAGCTTGTGAAACAATATTGTCGTGATACGTTATTTTTGACTTGCATGAACATTTTTTGATGTAAGACCAGTATACAGCCGGTTTGTACACCCAATAACTGACTCTTAAACGTTCACATGTTATTTTTGAAGAGTGATATATTTCTTTTTAAACAAAAGTACTTCTCCACATAATTTGGTTTTCAATCAGTTTCAGGAAGAAGAAGTCTCAACAGCCACTTCTCAACTCAATACCTCCAGAGCCCATAAACATGAATATTGCCTTACCTTCCTCTGATACATCAGACCATTCAGGGTTGGGAAACTCATACTGGCCCATCCTGATCCTCTTTTTCATCCCAGGAGAGATGGCTAGACCATGGTTAGAATAAAAAGGAGGGTACCCGCACAACCTGTTGAAGGTTTAAAAAGGCAACATTAGTTAGAGGAGCCAAAAAATAAATCATATGTGATGAAGGGTTCAGAGATATTGAAGAAAAAAAAAAAAAACAGACTTACAGGATATACATAATGACACCCAATGACCACATGTCACATGACTTGTCATATTTCTCTGGGCCCAGAACCTCTGGAGCTGCAGACAGACAGGATGTAGTAAAAGACAAAAACAAAGGATAGGGTACAGGAATCTGTTATATCACATTATTAGCTGTTTATTAATAAGCGACACATGGAGAGAATACACACAGAAACAGATCCTTACCAACATAGTAGGGTGTGTAGCAGGGAGTAGCTAAAGAGTTGTGGGAAGTGGTCTCCTTGGCAAAGCCAAAGTCTGTGAGTTTGAGCATGGCAGTGGGCCTCTTCGTGGTATACAGTAAATTCTCTGGCTGCGGGGAGGATTCGGGAAGCCAGCCAGTAGAAAAAGAAGAGTATGACGTTAGTTACTGCTATGGAAGCCATCCTTTAAACTCCCCTCTCAGATTGCTTTCACTTCTCAATAAAAGGGAATAAAACATAAAATAAACATTATGACACAAACCTTGACGTCTCTGTGCGCAATGTTGATTGCATGCAGGAACTGGATGGCCTCTCCTATGCTCTTCATGATGTCAGATGCCTCTAAAAATAAGGATAACAAAAAGATCTTTTAACATAGATTACATGTGGCGTGAGTGGTGCATTAACTAACAGATGAACTGGCCATATATCTCAACACTGTGCCAGGAGCAGCAAATGGAAAAGTCACCTATAGGGGCCTGGATCTTATGGATCTTATAGTGTATATGTCTGTGTAGACGCAGTGGTACATTTGAATAAGTGTGAAATGTAATCATGTAATAAAATACAGCAGTAAAATGAGATATGCAGTGATTGTTTTAAGTCACCATAAGCTTTTTACCTCTCTCTGTAAAGGCTTGGTCTCCCCTGTCCTGGATTCGACTAAAAAGCTCACCACCATCCATGCTGCATAAAACAAACAAAAAAACAACATCAGGATCTGGCTTACAAAATTCAGTGTTTGAAACTGAATGTTGAATATGAAACTCCCAGTTGTTTGGAAGCAGGTTGTTTTAATAATTGTTATTTTATTTAGGGATGCGCCGATCCAACTTTGTCAGTCCTGATACCTGGCTTACGGGTAGGGATTGTAAAATTTTTATCAGAATAAGCTTTATTGCCAGGTATGTGTACACATATGAGGAATTTGACTCTGGATTGTACAATGCTCACAATGTGCTTACTTATACAATAATAATCAAACACAGGCTACAGTGTAGAGAACGGATATATACACATACAAATAACAAAACAGACAGATTGAGGCAATAGTGCAATAATTATTTAAACTTACATCACAGTCTGTAAATCATTTCAGTTACAGAAATACATTTGCCTGTGATTATCCATCTCTGATATATTACCCCAGTGAATAAATCCATGTCAGAAACATTTAAAGTTTTAAGTAAAGTACTTAAGTTCTGTTATTAAGACATTAAGATCTGCTATTATCATTATTCTAATGAGCTTTGTGTGTGTGTCTGTTTCAGGATGATTTAATAAAATATTGATGAAATTATTAATGACACACGTTTGATATTTATTTTGGATAAATCGATAGTCATCGACTAATAAACTTATCTTTAGAATAATCATAATATAATAGTTAGATGCAGCCCTAATTGATACCATTTTCCAAAAACTGTGAATCTTTGTCTGTTTGACTTTTGATTTCAACATAATGCCATAAGCCATCCCAGCACACAACCAACTGACCAAATGAAAAGAGTAAAAAAAAAAATAAAAAAAAATATATACACATACACACACACACACACACAGACGTGCCCAAATTTGTTGGTACCCCTCCACAAAAAAAGAAGAATGCACAATTTTCACTGAAATAACTTGAAACTGACAAAAGTAATTGGCATCCACCATTGTTTATTCCACATTTAATAGAAATCAGACTTTTCTTTTGATTGTTTATTCAACATAATATTGTAAATAATAAAACAAATGAAAATGGCATGGACAAAAATGATGGGACCGCTAACCTAATATTTTGTTGCACAACCTTTAGAGGCAATCACTGCAATCAAACGTTTTCTGTAGCTCTCAATGACACCTCTGCACCTGTTAACAGGTAGTTTGGCCCACTCTTCCTGAGCAAACTGCTCCAGCTGTCTCAGGTTTGATGGGTGCCTTCTCCAGACTGCAAGTTTCAGCTCTTTCCATAGATGTTCGATAGGATTCAGATCAGGACTCTTAGAAGGCCACTTCAGAATAGTCCAACGTTTTGTTCTTATCCATTCTTGGGTGCTTTTAGCTGTGTGTTTTGGGTCATTATCCTGTTGGAGGACCCATGACCTGCGACTGAGACAGAGCTTTCTGACACTGGGCAGTACGTTTCGCTCCAGAATGTCTTGATAGTCTTGAGATTTCATTGTGCCCTGCACAGATTCAAGGCACCCTGTGCCAGGCGCAGCAAAGCAGCCCCAAAACATAACCGAGCCTCCTCCATGTTTCACTGTAGGTATGGTGTTCTTTTCTTTGAAAGCTTCATTTTTTCGTCTGTGAACATAGAGCTGATGTGACTTGCCAAAAAGCACCAGTTTTGACTCATCTGTCCAAAGGACATTCTCCCAGAAGGATTGTGGCTTGCCAATATGCATTTTAGCAAATTCCAGTCTGGCTTTTTTATGTTTTTCTTTCAGAAGTGGAGTCCTCCTGGGTCTTCTTCCATGGAGCCCACTTTCGCTCAAAAAGCGACGGATGGTGCGATCAGAAACTGACGTACCTTCACCTTGGAGTTCAGCTTGTATCTCTTTGGCAGTTATCCTTGGTTCTTTTTCTACCATTCGCACTATCCTTCTGTTCAATCTGGGGTCGATTTTCCTCTTGCGGCCGCGCCCAGGGAGGTTGGCTACAGTTCCATGGACCTTAAACTTCTTAATAATATTTGCAACTGTTGTCACAGGAACATCAAGCTGC
>NC_060167.1:24603613-24612451 GCF_021292245.1 Micropterus dolomieu
CCTCCTGGGTCTTCTTCCATGGAGCCCACTTTCGCTCAAAAAGCGACGGATGGTGCGATCAGAAACTGACGTACCTTCACCTTGGAGTTCAGCTTGTATCTCTTTGGCAGTTATCCTTGGTTCTTTTTCTACCATTCGCACTATCCTTCTGTTCAATCTGGGGTCGATTTTCCTCTTGCGGCCGCGCCCAGGGAGGTTGGCTACAGTTCCATGGACCTTAAACTTCTTAATAATATTTGCAACTGTTGTCACAGGAACATCAAGCTGCTTGGAGATGGTCTTGTAGCCTTTACCTTTACCATGCTTGTCTATTATTTTCTTTCTGATCTCCTCAGACAACTCTCTCCTTTGCTTTCTCTGGTCCATGTTCAGTGTGGTGCACACAATGATACCAAACAGCACAGTGACTACTTTTCTCCATTTAAATAGGCTGAATGACTGATTACAAGATTGGAGACATGTGTGATACTAATTAAAGAAACCAATTAGTTTGAAATATCACTATAATCCAATTATTTATTATCTTTTCTAAGGGGTACCAACAAATGTGTCCAGGCCATTTTAGAATATCTTTGTAGAATAAGCAATAATTCATTTCTTTTCACAGCTTCTTTGCTTTATTCTATGACATACCAAAGGCATGCAAGTATACATGATAAAATAGCTTTTAATTTCATCACTTCTCAGGAGGAATGAAGCATTATTTCAATGAGCTGTAAGGGTACCAACAAATTTGGGCACGTCTGTATATAGATAGATAGAAGGCATTTCAGTTCTTCATTTGGTTTGATGGCTGTTGGCAGGCAATTCAACTGAATTAAAAAAAAAAAAAACCTTTTAGAAAATCGATATATGTTTATGCACAATTGATTTGATTTACATTACATGACTCTTGACAAATAAGGATACAAGTATTTATTTTTTTTGGGGGGGGGGGGGACTGGAAGGATTTAAAGTATAAAAACAAATACAGTGTTTTACAATATTAAGAAGTGTAATGATAAATAGTAGTAGTCAATTGGATAAAACACTAATAGTAATAGTTGTACTACTGGTAGAGTTAATGGGGAATGGATACAATCCTTAAAAACTGCAGTCTTAGGACAGTAACCAGATTAAAGCAGAGAATAATGCACATTAGATCAGGGCATCCCTAGTTGTATTAATTGTTCATGGCTATGAACAGCATAGAAAGTATGTTGGTACAGTCCAGAACAAACCTTGTGTGTGATTATCACCATTACAATTGACCTGTTACCTGCATACCCCACTTTATTTTAATCAGGCATATGTATTTTGATGACAAACGATGAACAGTGAGATTCAGTTTTTCCAACAGCACAGATTATCAGATGTGTGTCACTATATGTTAGTTACGTGCAACTGTGCGTGTAAGTGTGTGTGTGTGTGTGTGTGTGTGTGTGTGTGTGTGTGTGTGTGTGTGTGTGTGTGTGGGGGGGGGGGGGGGGGGGGGCGTACATGTAAGTGGAAGTTGATGACATCAATGTGTTTTAGAAATGAGAGAACATGGAAAGCACAATTCTGAAAATGTACAAGAGGAAGCGGTTTCCACAGCTGTACAGCCTGATTTCCTCCCGATTACCTTGTGCACAGTTACTTTGCGGAAAGAAGACCAAAGAAAATTTGTATTCAGTTTTCTCCAAAACATGACTTAAAATATATGTGGTTTATGAAGGCACATTTGTACTGCCCAATCACAAACTTTTTACTGTACAGAGCTGGAAATTAAGGCAAATGACGCCTGCTGTCTTGGACAGGTTTCTTGCTTGTTAATTTTTTAACCATGTTATGTTGCACACATTTTTTTATAAGTCCGATTTAATAGAACACCACAGACAACAGCATGACTCATTACTATCAAACAAAGATTATTACTCAGTATAACCTGATTGCCTAAAGACTGGAGCATTTGTAAACACAGATTTTTTATTAAGTTAGCTTGAAACATCCAATCATATCAGTTACAGAAAAAGTTGTAAGCAAGTGCTGTCAAATACAACGGTAATGGTTGTATGGTTGTTAACCTGAATTCAACAGACAATGAGAAAATCTTACTCGATGTACTTCATCTTAAGTTTCATTTAATCTATTTCTCTGTATGACTGTGAGTTTCAGGTCCTATCATCAATGCCAATTTTGTGTACGTGTATGACTAAATGTGCATGACAGCGGCAAGCGATTCTTCAGGTATACATGTGCTGAAAGAAGAGCAGGACCAGCAGACTTAAAGCTGTGGGACGTCCCTGTTAAACCACAGCACACTTCGAACTTTTCAAAATCAATCATTCACATTTTTCACAGTGAGAAACGGACACTTATCCGATCCATCGTATTTTGAGGTTAAAAATGCAACATGACAAAAAAAGAAAGAAAAAAAAAAATCAATAAAATAAAAACTGCAACGTGACGAACCGCCAGCAGTGAGGAAATCCCTCAACTCTGCAAACGTTTTTCACACAGTGGTAGGTCGGTGTTTCTAATGTGGTCAAAGGTGGAGATGAACTCAATCTCAACCCCACCCTCTCGTATCTTTGTGTTTCTGAAAATGTCTAGAGATGAAGTGTGAATTCTTAGCACAATAGATACTTACGGATTTTGATGAGAATGGGAGCACTAAGAACCCAAATCTTACACCATCAGAGCAGAAACACTGTTACACCTTCACACATTTTCAGTCTACTTTTTTCCCCCCATCTTGTGTACAGTGTGGAGACACCTCGTCTGTAGGGAGGTACAACATGCACAACAGATTTTTCCAAAATGTAATCTAATTTAATTAAACAGACCTTTTCCACATTGAAGTTTCCGTTTACTCTAATGATCTGAAAAAGCGCAATATTAACTGTCACTTCCCGCACGTAGTCTGCACCTGGTGGCTTGTAGATCCTTCAATGTGTTACAGAGTCATTGCCATAACTGCCTTTCACATGTTAACTGATGTGTAATAACTAGGTTTGTCTTTCGCTTTAGGACCAGGTCATTAGTCAGATATGCTGCATCTGGAATGAAAAGGAATTTCCCCACAATGTTTAAACCAAAAAGTGTTGTGTTAATAGTAAGCACAGCCTCCTTTCATTTGTTTTCCCATTTCAGTTTTGTCTCCCCTCGCTGACATTTTGACCGGGTGAGGCCTTGTGAAGTGTATTAACTATTAGTCTGCAGGTGGAAAACAAACAACTAACAGGTGGCACTCAGCACTCACTGCAGAGACCTGGTGAAGGAAAGCAATGCAGCTAACTTAGCAGTCCTATTAGCGGAGTCTGGAATGGGCACCAGAACCAGAGCCGGGCCAACGGTCAATAGAGCAGGGCTCAGCAGCCTCCCAGTGAACTGGGACCAACAAATTTTGACTTTTGGACTTTACAATGTTAGTGAGTTACTTGAATGGTGGGAACAATCCTACGCAGCTATTAGTACAAATAGTATAAAACTAATGATATTAATGCAGCCTTATCTTTATCTGCAACTGAATATTCTCTGTTATTGCCCATTAACAATGAGAGAAAAATCTGAAGGCTGTTTAAGACAAAGCACAATCTACCCTAACTTTAAGTAATTCACATGTAACACTGTCCATAACCACATGTAGACCGCCTGCAGTAGACCCCCTGTCCATTTGGTGGCGAGTGTGCATACTGATTAGCAGTTATATTGTCTTTGATCTCACATGCAGGACTTTGTTTTGCTGGCTTAGCCATCGTATTGGTAGGCTATATCGTTACATAGCCTGCATCATATCACTTAGTGTGATGTGGTTGATAAACGAGGTGAAAAAAAGAGGATTGATGCGGTGGAAGGTGAAGAACAATCTGATAATACTGATAATGTCTTTTAGCCAGCAGCATCTAATGTTACTGGGATTGCAACTGGCAGCAAGGAGGTAAAAATCATTCATCTGCTTCATGTGGGCAGAAAGTGTCCCTGTTCATCTGTTCTCTCCGTGCCCTTATAAATGCATCATCTGCGAATTCTGTATATTAAATGTTATTGTGATAAGACTTGAAAGTTAAACACTATTAAATAAGCTATATGTCTCATTAGAATTAAAATATATTAATTAAAATTATGGGTAATAATAGATTATGGTAGAATTTTTACGTCTGTCCGTTTTACGTCTGTCTAAATGACGAACAAAGAGAAAGTCTAACGCATCCTCTTGCTAATGGAGCTTACACCTAAAATGGGGTGTTACTGGACACAGGGTTGACCACAATTAAAGACATGTTTCAGCTGTGGTTCTGATATGCCTGTAGCCATAAGAAAGTCACTGAGAAAGTACAAATCAATTCCCTGATCAAGCAGCATATTAGCAGAGGACTGGTCAGAGGGCAGAGCAGCGGCTGTGGTGACCCCTTTACAAAACATGGGAGAATACTTCAACAGCAGAATAAAAGGAAGGAAGGCAGATGAAAGAGCTAGATCTCTAAGTTGCTGCGTCTCCTAATGTGATATTCTAGGCAACATTTTAGTTTCAAGTACTTTTCTTTATTGGCATCTTATGCTGAGCTTGTTTTCTGAAGGAAATTACTCATCACCTGCAGAACTTTTGCATGTGAGTGTGTGGGAAGACAGGTCCACTACATCCGCACTACAATGGTAACCACAAACCTAATGAGTGCACGTGTGACAAGTTATGGGGGTTTGGTGGTTTAAAGTGCTGCAAGATGGAAATACAAAGGTGAAGGAAAAATACTAAGCTCATTTAGAAGAAATGGGTCATTTTCTGCTAAGGTCATACACAACAGATTTACAATAATTAATGTGGCTATAATGTGCTAGAACAACTGAGAAGGCAAGATGTGCTTCACTTCACCTTTGCTCAGAGTAATCAAAGCTTCCTCCTTTGGGAACTGCAATACTACATGAAAATTATTCAATATACAGAATATTGAACTGATTGAACAAAACAAGCAAAAGCTGTTCTCAGTTTAATATTTAAATAAATGTAATGTCTGTTGATCTAATGTTTTGCACTTTTTTTTTAAATACAATGGTTCATATAAATCATATAGACTAAGGCTGGTTGAATGTAGGGTTGAGCCAATGTGAACTTTTTAAAACCAGTTTGATATTAAGCCAAAGACCAGACCGTGATACTGATTTTACTAGGTGTCACACGCGACTCAACAGCTCCCGAATGACACATAATCAGAGCCCATGAATTAGAATGTTGCAAATCAGTGGGTTTTCCACAAAAAAATCTGGAAATGTTTCACAATAAAAGCCTTGTTAAGAAATTAAGGGTTTCTGTTCCCTGTATCACTAGAGGGATTTTAATTTGAAACGGAAACAGAAGTGCAGGGTGTGTATTATCAGTGTAATGCAGTACTTTTGCAGGACATTTACAGAAGTGGATCAAAACGAGGCTTCATACTTATCTTTCAATCTGCTACTGACTACGGCTGGCTATCTGCCTCGCTAACACAGCAAACGGATGTGATAAGCATGAGCGGCGTGATGCATGTCAGTGACAGGGTTAAATTATAGTTATATTGAAAATTCATTGAAAATGATGGGGTCCTTGTTTATCAACTTTCCAGCAATGTATTTAACAAACTAGTTAGCAGCTTACTGTGAGGACACAGCTTGACTCACTCAAGTAAATCTGGTAAGAAAACACACTGCTAATCTACCACAAAAGATAAAAATGATATATATATATGATATAATGGAAATAGACAAGCTGCCTTTACTGCAACAGCATCTCACTTGAAAACTAGTACAGTAACACTAATGTATGAAAGAATTTAGATTTATACCCATTTTGCACAACGATTTGCCAAGAAATATATCCAGGAAAGAACGACCATGAATGGGCGGCTAAAGACCAGTGTGTACCTGCAGTGTATCTGATATCTTGCTAGCTATACTGGTGCACTCTGCACAGGTTTCCTGTTTCAAATTGCAGCATTACGGTTTTATGCAGTTTAGATTTGTATAAATAGATGTACTTCCACCTAAACTGCTCGATTTTGGCAAAAATCCTAATTTTTTGGGTCATAACTGAGATCACGATCATTTAACACAATTATGATTGACTAAGGAAACATCTCGCAGGTATTGAACTTTTAAAATTGACATTTCTTTTTAAATAACTATGCATTACCCCAAAATCCCATACAGCCAATGAAATACAAAATAGTAACTATAAATATTATTAACTTTAAACAGCATCTTAGCGCTTAGAGCGCAAGAGGATGACAGCATGACAGAGTTTCCCCAAATTGACTGCTTTGGGGGGTGGATGGGCCGCCATGGGGGCTCCGTGTGTGTGTGTACACACACAGAGAGCAGGGCAGGTGACAAGTGAACTACTGCTGTTCGCAGCTGTACCAACATGTAGCCCGTTTCTGCTGAGTGACTGAAGCTAAGTGGGTCTGGGCTTGCCTAGTACCTGGTTGGGAGACCTCCTGAGAAAACTAACTTGCTGCTGGAAGAGGTGTATGAGGGCCAGTAGGGGGCAGTCTTCCACCTGGTCCTAATAATAAAATCCCAATGCCTCTGTACAGTGATGGGGACAGTGCTGTAGGAGATGCTGTCCTCTGGAAGAGTAGTTAAATCGAGGTCCTGACTCAGTGTGCTCATTAAAGAACCTATGGCACTTGTCATAAAGAGTAAGGGGTTCCCCGGTGTACTTGCAAAATTCCCAACCTGCATCATCCAGGTGGGTGCCACAGCATCACTTAATACCCCTGGTTTAGTATAAGTATAAATAATATGTAATCTGTAAAGTTATGAATAAGGGAAAAGCCGATTGGTGCGGGGCTCCTTAAAGGAAAGCTGGATTTATAACACACGACAAAACAAGTGTCATTGCAAAACGGCATGCAGCACAATGATTTTATCTCAAATAACTTGCTTTAATAATCGTTGTAAGCCAAACTTGATTAATTGATTAAAACTTGATCAATTGCACATCCCTAACTTCACCTAATTACAATGCAAGAAATCCTGTAGTGTAAGTGTGCAGATTTGAAATCATACACTAGCAAGTGATGCTGGCTGTGTCATAATGAATTTCCCAGTAGTGTTTAGAGACTGAACTTCCACACTGTCATTGGCAGCGGGGAATCCAGGGATAGGATGAAATCTGATAGGTCCCCGACATGTACCAGTTTCCTTCAGAGCACTTTTTTGGCTGAACTGTGGAAGGTGCATAAAGTTTCTCAAATTCAGAGTGTTGTGATATTATGTGTGTGTATATTATACTGAAAAGTACAATATAAAAAAGTGATAATACTGGGCCCAGCTGTGTAAAGTATAGCTCCTTTGTGGCTCTTGATATACAAAAATCCTAGATCTGCCCCTGGTCAGACAGAGCATTACAAGTCTATCTGCACTCAAAAACCGACAACTTGGCGGTAAAGTTTGACAGGAGGATAATGAGCTGCTTTCATTTATGCTCATCGTATTCACTACTACACAAGGATGGGTATTTTGTGCATGCGTGCGTGCGTGCGCACTCACCATTCCATGACAATAAGAAGACACTTCCTGTTCTGGTAGAGGTTCTCATAGACATCAACGATGCCCACAATGTTGGAACAAGGTGACGCCCTCCAGTGGAGCTCCACCTCCCTACGGGCCTTGGCACAATCCTGCAGCATCTGGAGAGAAGGAAAGAGGGTGAGGCTTAGAGGCTGACATTTTTTCAAGATTCCTATGGGTCACGGGATTCCTATGGGATTCCTGCAGGATGAGAGTCAATTTAACTTATAGATCTATTTTTACATATAAATGTGCAGTTCTAATATGAATAAATACTATTTACTGACTTTTAAAATCAGAAGCGGGATGTGACAGGAGTCATTCCTCCAAGATTGGGACAGGAATTTATTTAGGTTTTTCACTCTGTAAGGGGATTGGGATGGGACAGGGGTATTTTTGTAGGAAAGGGGTGGGACAGGAAATAACAGGAAACCAATTACAGACCGACTGGATGCCACTACTAATTCACATCAACAGTAAACATAAAAGACAGAAGTGCAGTGCTGCCATCAGCTGGCAGAAAGTTGAAAAGATGTTGTAGATGCTATGCAGTCTTGTGTGGGTGTAGCACCCTCTTCATGTGTCACTAGGTCAATGCACCACTGAGCAAAAGCTCCTGCCATTTCAATGAGTTTGTTTTCATAATATATTTATCTATTCATTGCTGTGACATTATTAATATCTGAGGGCAAAATGTTCCTCTTACTCGCCACCCTTGGAAGTCAAACTAGAGGGTCAGGTACAGAGAAATGTTTCTGAAACACTTCACTGCTCAATGACTCTCAGGGACTCAGGCCTTATGGCCAGGTGTAATTAAATTCAGTATTGTACTGCTTGTTATTAAACATCATCTATGGAACAAAAATCAACAATCATTTATGGAAATATAACAGCCAATGCAACTTTATTTTCAAAAAACTGAACTTGGATACCCTGTAATGCTCATGTAAGTTACTAAGTATGAGTATATAAAATTGGGAACTCCTGTTCAGTAAGCCGAGGAAGGTACTCTGGACAGGATATTGAATGTATTATGACCTTGCCAGCATATGTCATGGGTCATGGAGACTGTCACAGGGAACTAGACGACTCCTTTACAGTAGCAAAATGAGTTGGTCAGTCAAATACAAGCCTGACCTTCTGCACTATGAGCTCCAGCCAGTCTCAAAGAGTAAATATAAGATAAACATGTCCACCAAACAGGAGAAAGTATTTTAATTTAGAAACAAAACTGTCTGTTTTGTTTACAGAGTGTGTGTGTGTGTGTGTGTGTGTGTGTGTGTGTGTGTGTGTGTGTGTGTGTGTGTGTGTGTGTGTGTGTTATTGTGG
>NC_060167.1:24612551-24618250 GCF_021292245.1 Micropterus dolomieu
ATATATATATATGATATAATGGAAATAGACAAGCTGCCTTTACTGCAACAGCATCTCACTTGAAAACTAGTACAGTAACACTAATGTATGAAAGAATTTAGATTTATACCCATTTTGCACAACGATTTGCCAAGAAATATATCCAGGAAAGAACGACCATGAATGGGCGGCTAAAGACCAGTGTGTACCTGCAGTGTATCTGATATCTTGCTAGCTATACTGGTGCACTCTGCACAGGTTTCCTGTTTCAAATTGCAGCATTACGGTTTTATGCAGTTTAGATTTGTATAAATAGATGTACTTCCACCTAAACTGCTCGATTTTGGCAAAAATCCTAATTTTTTGGGTCATAACTGAGATCACGATCATTTAACACAATTATGATTGACTAAGGAAACATCTCGCAGGTATTGAACTTTTAAAATTGACATTTCTTTTTAAATAACTATGCATTACCCCAAAATCCCATACAGCCAATGAAATACAAAATAGTAACTATAAATATTATTAACTTTAAACAGCATCTTAGCGCTTAGAGCGCAAGAGGATGACAGCATGACAGAGTTTCCCCAAATTGACTGCTTTGGGGGGTGGATGGGCCGCCATGGGGGCTCCGTGTGTGTGTGTACACACACAGAGAGCAGGGCAGGTGACAAGTGAACTACTGCTGTTCGCAGCTGTACCAACATGTAGCCCGTTTCTGCTGAGTGACTGAAGCTAAGTGGGTCTGGGCTTGCCTAGTACCTGGTTGGGAGACCTCCTGAGAAAACTAACTTGCTGCTGGAAGAGGTGTATGAGGGCCAGTAGGGGGCAGTCTTCCACCTGGTCCTAATAATAAAATCCCAATGCCTCTGTACAGTGATGGGGACAGTGCTGTAGGAGATGCTGTCCTCTGGAAGAGTAGTTAAATCGAGGTCCTGACTCAGTGTGCTCATTAAAGAACCTATGGCACTTGTCATAAAGAGTAAGGGGTTCCCCGGTGTACTTGCAAAATTCCCAACCTGCATCATCCAGGTGGGTGCCACAGCATCACTTAATACCCCTGGTTTAGTATAAGTATAAATAATATGTAATCTGTAAAGTTATGAATAAGGGAAAAGCCGATTGGTGCGGGGCTCCTTAAAGGAAAGCTGGATTTATAACACACGACAAAACAAGTGTCATTGCAAAACGGCATGCAGCACAATGATTTTATCTCAAATAACTTGCTTTAATAATCGTTGTAAGCCAAACTTGATTAATTGATTAAAACTTGATCAATTGCACATCCCTAACTTCACCTAATTACAATGCAAGAAATCCTGTAGTGTAAGTGTGCAGATTTGAAATCATACACTAGCAAGTGATGCTGGCTGTGTCATAATGAATTTCCCAGTAGTGTTTAGAGACTGAACTTCCACACTGTCATTGGCAGCGGGGAATCCAGGGATAGGATGAAATCTGATAGGTCCCCGACATGTACCAGTTTCCTTCAGAGCACTTTTTTGGCTGAACTGTGGAAGGTGCATAAAGTTTCTCAAATTCAGAGTGTTGTGATATTATGTGTGTGTATATTATACTGAAAAGTACAATATAAAAAAGTGATAATACTGGGCCCAGCTGTGTAAAGTATAGCTCCTTTGTGGCTCTTGATATACAAAAATCCTAGATCTGCCCCTGGTCAGACAGAGCATTACAAGTCTATCTGCACTCAAAAACCGACAACTTGGCGGTAAAGTTTGACAGGAGGATAATGAGCTGCTTTCATTTATGCTCATCGTATTCACTACTACACAAGGATGGGTATTTTGTGCATGCGTGCGTGCGTGCGCACTCACCATTCCATGACAATAAGAAGACACTTCCTGTTCTGGTAGAGGTTCTCATAGACATCAACGATGCCCACAATGTTGGAACAAGGTGACGCCCTCCAGTGGAGCTCCACCTCCCTACGGGCCTTGGCACAATCCTGCAGCATCTGGAGAGAAGGAAAGAGGGTGAGGCTTAGAGGCTGACATTTTTTCAAGATTCCTATGGGTCACGGGATTCCTATGGGATTCCTGCAGGATGAGAGTCAATTTAACTTATAGATCTATTTTTACATATAAATGTGCAGTTCTAATATGAATAAATACTATTTACTGACTTTTAAAATCAGAAGCGGGATGTGACAGGAGTCATTCCTCCAAGATTGGGACAGGAATTTATTTAGGTTTTTCACTCTGTAAGGGGATTGGGATGGGACAGGGGTATTTTTGTAGGAAAGGGGTGGGACAGGAAATAACAGGAAACCAATTACAGACCGACTGGATGCCACTACTAATTCACATCAACAGTAAACATAAAAGACAGAAGTGCAGTGCTGCCATCAGCTGGCAGAAAGTTGAAAAGATGTTGTAGATGCTATGCAGTCTTGTGTGGGTGTAGCACCCTCTTCATGTGTCACTAGGTCAATGCACCACTGAGCAAAAGCTCCTGCCATTTCAATGAGTTTGTTTTCATAATATATTTATCTATTCATTGCTGTGACATTATTAATATCTGAGGGCAAAATGTTCCTCTTACTCGCCACCCTTGGAAGTCAAACTAGAGGGTCAGGTACAGAGAAATGTTTCTGAAACACTTCACTGCTCAATGACTCTCAGGGACTCAGGCCTTATGGCCAGGTGTAATTAAATTCAGTATTGTACTGCTTGTTATTAAACATCATCTATGGAACAAAAATCAACAATCATTTATGGAAATATAACAGCCAATGCAACTTTATTTTCAAAAAACTGAACTTGGATACCCTGTAATGCTCATGTAAGTTACTAAGTATGAGTATATAAAATTGGGAACTCCTGTTCAGTAAGCCGAGGAAGGTACTCTGGACAGGATATTGAATGTATTATGACCTTGCCAGCATATGTCATGGGTCATGGAGACTGTCACAGGGAACTAGACGACTCCTTTACAGTAGCAAAATGAGTTGGTCAGTCAAATACAAGCCTGACCTTCTGCACTATGAGCTCCAGCCAGTCTCAAAGAGTAAATATAAGATAAACATGTCCACCAAACAGGAGAAAGTATTTTAATTTAGAAACAAAACTGTCTGTTTTGTTTACAGAGTGTGTGTGTGTGTGTGTGTGTGTGTGTGTGTGTGTGTGTGTGTGTGTGTGTGTGTGTGTGTGTGTGTGTTATACTGTAGCCCGTTTTATTTTATTACTGTATTATTCCATCCATCCATCGTCAACCGCTTATCCTGCATACAGGGTCGCGGGGGGGGCTAGAGCCAATCCCAGCTGACATGCGCCCGATGTCAGCTGGGACTGTATTATTGTGTTATTATATTATTGTGTACGTAAGCACATCGTGAGCATTGTACAATCCAGAGTCAGATTCCTCCTATATGTACTATACTGCCTGTAAATTGTGCAGGTGATTTCCCCACTGTTTTTGTGAGAACCTTCTTCCTTAATTGTTGGTGTCATTTGCTTGGCAAAGGCCACACTTTAGATTCCCTTTCTTAAAGAAGACAAATACCAATACTTCAGCAATTTTGATACCTGACATAAAGAAACGGTGACTAATAGATAATAATAGATTTTTACTTTTCAGTACAGCTGCTCAAAAGTTGTGAAACAGTGACTGGTGTTTGTTTATAGATTTAAGTGTATGATATACAACAGAAACCCACACGTAAAACCTTAAAATATCCTAGTCAGTCAGTGGAAAGAATTCAGCCTGTTTGACAAGCCAGCTTTGACAATGAGCCCTCGTCTATTCGTTTCGTGGTGTATTACATTCCAACCCGGCCCACGTTCAAAACACAACAGTGGGCTTCATTCCAGCAGGCAATGAGAGCTGGGAGAGCCAGAGTCTCCAGCCTGCTGTCTGGCCTGGCATACGAGACTGTCGGTGCATTTACATGCACATGGGGAAACCAGGTTAAACGGAAAAGCGGGTTACACAGGAAATCAGACAGTGTATTTAGATACACAGCAGTAACCTGATTACTGTGAAGTTGCAGGTCAGTAGTAGATTTTCCGCCTACCTCAGACCATATTTTTGGAAGCATTACTTACACTGAACTCAAAGATCTAAAACTTTCTCTATGTACACAAAAGGCCTACTTCTCTCAAATATTGTTCACAAATCTGTCAAAATCTGTATTAGTGAGCATTTCTCCTTTGCAGAGATAATCCATCCACCTCACAGGTGTGGAATATCAAGTAGGGTTGTACATAACGATTATTTTTCAACTCAATTAATCTAATGACTAATTTTGTGTATTCTAAAAAGGAAAAAAAATTTGCCTTTTACATGCCAATTAACATACCAATTTGTCTAAAATAAATATCAAAAACATGTCTAGTCAATAAATCAATATTTTATTCAGTAATCCTGATGAAGCACATTAGAATAATGAAAATAGTAGCATATCTTAAAATGAATCCAATTTCCACGTCACTGATGTGTACAGTCATAGATCGTCTAATGTTAGATTGAGCTGTTTTCTCGCCCATACGTGGCCGTTAATTAACAGAAAATATGAAACGGCCGAATGTTAGATGACACACATGAAAGTACTTTTAATGACGGCAATGATGAAATACTTAGAAAATACATTTTAACAGACAACAAATCCTCGTGCTGATAATGTGCCGTGCTAGTGTGGAGAAAGAAAGGAGTGCTCCGGGATACTTTCGCTTCACATGTTCATGCTGCCTCGCGTATTTGTGGATAGTACTTGTGCTACAGTGGAGCAATTTCCAATTCACAGACCTCACGAAGCAGCACATTGTTGAATGCCTGTCTGAAATAATTTTGCATGCAAAGATGTATTGCTGTTGATATAATGATCCCTTCTTTCATACTATCCCTCTACTGTCAGAGATACTTTCTCTGTCAGAAGCGGAAAAGTCCAATCACAACCTGCATATACAGTCTCCTCCAAAAGTATTGAAGCGGTAAGGCAAATTCCTGTGTTTTTGTTGTTCACTGAAGACATTTGGGTTTAAGATCAAAAGATGAGTATGATGAGACGAGAGTTCAGAATTTCAGCTTTTATTTCCTGGTATTCACATCTAGATGTGTTCAACAACTCAGGACATACCACTGTTTGTATTAGACCCCAGCATTCTTAGGTGAGCAAAAGTATTGGAACAAATAATCTTAAAGTAAATAACATTTAATATTTGGTGGCATAACCCTTGCTTGCAATAACTGCCTCAAGCCTGCAACCCATCAACATCACCAAACTGTTGCTGTTCTTTCAGTTCTTGTTTGTTTTGGGGTGTTTCTCCCTTCAGTCTCCTCTTAAGGAGGTGAAATGCAGCTCTGTTGGGTTAAGGTCAAGTGATTGACTTGGCCAGTCTAAAACCTTCCACTTTTTCCCCTGCTGAAGTCCTTTGGGTCATTGTCCTGCTGCATGATAAACTTCCTCCTGATTAGTTTCAATGCATTTCTCCGTAAATTGGCAGACAAAATGTTTCTGTACACTTCTGAATTCATTCTGCTGCTACCATCATCAGTTACATGATCAATAAATATTAATGAGCCTGTTGCAGAAGCAGCCATGCACGCCAAAGTCATGACATTACCTCCACCGTGCTTCACAGATGAGCTTGCATGCTTTGAATCATAAGCAGTTCCTTTCTTTCTCCACACTTTGGCCTTTCCATCACTTTGGTAGAGATTAATCTTGGTCTCATCAGTCCATAAGATTGTGTTACAGA
>NC_060167.1:24618270-24620509 GCF_021292245.1 Micropterus dolomieu
CAGTGGAGGTCACTGAGTAATGGAGTGACATGAGTCCTTTTGGGCTGATCAAAAACCAGACGCACTGCTGCGTTCTGAACCATTTGTAAGGGTTTCACTGCACAAGCTGGAAGACCTGCTAGGAGGGCATTGCAATAGTTACATCATCAATAAATATTAATGAGCCTGTTGCAGAAGCAGCCATGCACGCCAAAGTCATGACATTACCTCCACCGTGCTTCACAGATGAGCTTGCATGCTTTGAATCATAAGCAGTTCCTTTCTTTCTCCACACTTTGGCCTTTCCATCACTTTGGTAGAGATTAATCTTGGTCTCATCAGTCCATAAGATTGTGTTACAGAACTTTTGCGGCTCATCTCTGTACTTCTTTGCAAATTTCAATCCGATTCTTGCTGCTGATGAGTGGTTTGCATCTTGTGTTGCGGCCTCTATATTTCTGCTCTCTGAGTCTTCTTCGAACAGTGGATTGTGATACCTTCACCTCTGCACTGTGGAGGTCACTGCTGATGTCACTTACAGATGTTCTGGGTGTTTTCTTCACAGCTTTCACGATATTTCTGTCATCAACTACTGTTGTTTTCCTTGGCCGACCTGTTCGATGTCTGTTGCTCAGTACACCAGTAGTTTCTCTCTTTTTCAGGACATTCCAAATTGTTGTGCTTGCTATACTCAATGTTTGTCCAATGGCTCTGGTCGATTGTCCTTATTTTCTCAGCTTGACAATGGCTTGCTTTCCTCCCATAGACAGCTCTCTGGTCTTCATGTTGGTTTATCCTCTTTAATAGGAAATGCAGTCTTTATAGGTTTGAACCAAGGATGAAAACTTAGACTAGTCATGCAGAGCTACTTAATGTTTGGATGGTGGATCAACCTAAAAGGCAACACCTGGGCAACAAGAAACATCTGTCAGTCACATGTTCCAATAGTTTTGCTCATTTGAAAAATGGGTGGGTTCAAAGAAAGGGTGGTATGTCCTGAGTTGTTTAACACATCTAGATGTGAATACCACGAAATAAAAGCTGAAATTCTGAACTCTTGTCTCATACTCATCTTTTGTTCTTAAACCCAAATGTCTTCAATGAACAACAAAAACAAAGGAATTTGCCTTACCGCTTCAATACTTTTGGAGGAGACCATATGTACCAAAAAACTCAAATGAAGGCAAAAAATATTTACAACAAACACTGTTGTGAATTCACATATACAGCACAGTTAAATATAACCTGAGAAAATATCAAACATACATAACTTAAGTTCTTTACTTTTAAAACAGAAATGCAAAGTAAAACAAAAATCAAAAGGTGTTTAGAATCTATCTTTGTTTTGTGTAATTTTTCACTTTCATAGTAAAAACAAAAACAAAAACTAAAATAAATGTTGGGTAGTGTGGGTAGAGCTTGTAAAAATCTTAGAAAAAGTCACAGTTGCTATCAGAATTGACAACATTGTCTGATTACTGTCGAATTACATAGCACATTTTTTTTATGTGTGTTTATGAGAGTAAAAAATACTAGAATTTGTTTTACCAGTAACAACACTACGTCTAGGGAAACAATGCACAAAAATTATAACTGAAAACTCAATAACCACTGACATAAAATAAACTGTAATAAATAAAAAATAAAAAACAGACAAGAAGCTAAAGTTATTGAATAGAAATTGAAATAAAACTAAAATGAAATCAAAACTAAACCACATTAAAAATTAAAAACCTATTCTTAATATAATAAATGTGGTCCAAACACACCTGTGTGAGAGTTGCTCCAGGGCGGCAGATGCGGCTGAGCCGTGTGCAAGTAGAAGACATTAACATCTTGGTGGAAGAGCAGCTCCACAAACTTGGCTGACTCCAGGAACTTCCTCTTGCAGCCCATGATGCTGGGAGCCTGCTCCGACGCGTACAGCACGCGGCCGCTCGACAGGGAGAAAACCACTATGAAGGAGTCCTACACACAGAGACGTACGCACACACACGTAGAAAGACACACGCACACCAGCAGGCCAAGTCATAGACACACACACACACAAAAGCAGTAAACACACATACACTCACACACACGCCCAGGCGTGAGGCAAAAATAAATGTGCACGTATGTATAAGAGTGTGTTTGCTTCTTTGAGACTGTCCACAACTGTGATGGATGCTTGAATAAGAGTGATCAGTGAGTGCAGCAATTCAGGCAAGAGAGTGACATTAGCAATGGTTACTGTGAGTTGTGTGTGTGTGTGTGTGTGTGT
>NC_060167.1:24620759-24630435 GCF_021292245.1 Micropterus dolomieu
GGAAATGCAGTCTTTATAGGTTTGAACCAAGGATGAAAACTTAGACTAGTCATGCAGAGCTACTTAATGTTTGGACAATCAACCTAAAAGGCAACACCCGGGCAACAAGAAACATCTGTCAGTCACATGTTCCAATAGTTTTGCTCACTTCAAAAATGGGTGGGTTCAACCAAAGGGTGGTATGTCCTGAGTTGTTTAACACATCTAGATGTGAATACCAGGAAATAAAATCTGAAATTCTGAACTCTTGTCTCATACTCATCTTTTGTTCTTAAACCCAAATGTCTTCAGTGAACAACAAAAACAAAGGAATTTGCCTTACCGCTTCAATACTTTTGGAGGAGACTGTAGATGGCAGAGAAATCTGCTTTCTCTTGGAGTAATCTAACTGGGGATATCAGGTTTTCCTAATTCCCTTACAGAAACCATGTTTTTTTTACAACATGACATTTAAGAAATCCAGTGACAGTAACCTGATTGTGCATGTAAATGCACTGATTGTTCTAGCTTCTCCTTCATGCGGCTCTAACCATTCATTGTCAGATTATGTTCTTTTACTCAGTCCACTGAAAGCACTCCACCCAGCTAACCAGGACACACTTCAACCTGAGTTGCCTGAACTCAAACCCACCTCAGCTAAAACCAGAAAGTCATACCGTGCTATGGCCTCAAGTTCTCTGTTCTTGTGTGTGTTCATGCACCTGTTTCAATACAGCCTAAATAAGCAAATAAGGCTGTTCTGTTTCTTTTTATTTAAATTAAACTGAAATATACATGACAACACCAAGGTCCTGAAAAACATTTTAAGCAGTGGTTATGAACTAAAAAGCCAGTAAAACAAGGCAAAAAAGCAAAACATGTTTTTGACCAGTAGATTTTACATCTTCATCAGTAACATGACCTGCATGAGATGCACATGCCTTAATGGCATCTAGTTTTCTCATAGCTTCAGATATTTCGGCAGACCTTGTTATGCAGTCAGTGAAACCAGCAGCATCAACAGTACAATTCTAAATTATAAACTTTATTCAGACTATATAAGATTCTGCCATCACTACATTAATATTAGATGGAGTGGGGTTTTTACTGTTGTACTGACCCAATTCCAAAATTTCATTACAATTATTCCTTTTCAAGATCTCATAGCACTCTACCTTTCTTTTAATGTCGCGCTGTTTTAATTCAAAAGCGATAGATAAGACAAGACAGGTGGACAAACAGGAAAGGCAAGACATCACAGACAAGAGATAACACACAGGCTGTGTTTGAAACGGAAGGCATTTGCCTCGCTGCCTCGATACCGTAATAGACAGCTGCCTCAGAAGGCATCACTTTTACGTGAAGGCAGCTCTGTTTACATTAGTTTCGAACAGCCTTCAAGGGCAGCACTTACAGCAACGTGTGATGTCAGCACGCCGTCTTGCGTCTCTTCTGGCTGTCAGAAGAGACACTAGCCTTAGCATCAGCTAACTAGCTATCGAAAAGCCAAACAGCTAACAGACGCCTCAGAAATCATACTGAACAAACTTGGTTGGTTACAGTAACGGGCTAATATTATAGTTCAGCGTTTAGTTCTCCCTAGATTTTCAAAAATTGAAGCGAGAAAACTACTAAAAACTTTTAAAATTTTTTGTAAAAATTCGGCTTGTCAGCCATCTTGACCCGTTTTCGAAAGCTCCGGCGGCCATACCCGCACTACTTTATGGGTAATAGTCAGCATCAAGTCACCATCGATGCTGCCTTCAAAACTGGCCGTTACTGGGGCAGCTAAGTCCTAAAGACTGTCACTGACAGGAAGAGATCGTTCGAGCCGTTTCGAGCAGCACTCGAGGCCTCGCCGTCCTGACACCTTCTGAGACAGCAGTTTAGCCCATTTCGAACACAGCCACAGTTTAACTTCATATTTGTGCAATGAATAAGGTTTGTACTTATGTGCTAGCATGTAACAAAATAGAGGAATTGCTCAAGTGAGAAGCAAGGGTTTGAGGGGTGAGTGACTGATCAATAAAAAGTATCTGTAACCAGGAAGAGTTGGTATGGTGTAGGCATGTATTACTCTCTGCGTTATCTCAACAGTGAACACAGTTCAACCACCCTTTGGGACAGAACAAACAAGGGTGGGTCTTACTTTCTGCGTCACAGCACAGTAAAAACAAAAAAAAAAAAAACACACACACTGTAGGCATAAAATGGAAATGATGCACTGTGATCCGGCCAGACATTCACTCTCTACAATGTACTGACATAACTCCAAGTACCAAAATGTTGTGCACATTTAAATGTAACATGAAATATGTCATTTCAAATGATTTTGAAAATGGAACTGAGCCACAAAACTTTAAAAACGTGATCATCATTTGATTGACAGACAATATTTTTTTTTACTACATCACAAATAGCTTGGTGACCTCTCTCTCTCTCACCAGTAAGGTGTTGAGTGTGGCTTCCAGCGGGGCCACAACAATGTAGAAAAAGATAACTTCCCTTGCCAATCTCACTACAAATTTAAAGCACTGTATAACATTAATATGATTTCTGTTGTTTTATCGTCGAGCAGTATGAAACAGTCTGACATTCTTTATTTAAAAGATTTACAAAACTCTGATGCATCAAAACATTTTACAGTTTCAAATCGTTTCTTTGTTCAAAGTTCTGTTATCTCCTCCAGCCATGGACTGCATCTGGATTCCCAACAAAGGCAACAGCACCACATCAGGTCCATGTGGGGGTAGGTAACCAGATAAATGCTCTTAAACATCAGCGTGTGTGGGAGGATGGATAGCAATGGCAGATCAGGAGCAGAAATACTGTTCTAATATCTTACAGCTCATTGGGTTGCTTCTGAATTGCTGCTAACTACTAGCCTTGTGATAAGTAACACAGTCATTTTGGATTTGCTCAATTACACATAGGGCAGTTTATGTTTTGAGGTTGTCAACCTGAGAAAAAGTCACTGCTTTGATGTCCAACTGTCAAGGAAGAAGTAAAACGTAGAGAGTGTTTATATGTAATGGAAACAAACAAAGACTTCACACTGTCTTCTTAACACATGCGCAATCGTATACGCATGTGAGAAACCCCCCTCTGGTGAAGCTGGTGCTTCTGTGATGGCACACCACCCCATCTGCTGTTGGCTCTTTGAGGCTAAACTGTGAAGCTTGTGGAGGAGGGAGATGAGAGGGGGGCAGATGGGCACACAATACCACTTCCTTTAGCCAACACAAAAGCTCCCGAGCCCGGGGCAGGACAGTGGGAGGTGGGATGGGGGTAAACCGATGGAGCACCCATCCTCCACCTGCCGCTCATGGGCCAAGGAAAAGTCCAGGGTTGATATAATAAAAGCCGGTGGAAAAAAGGGTGACATGGCAGGAAAATTCTGGAGGACAGAGATTATAGAGGGGTGACAGGTTAAGCTTGGGAGAACCAGAAAAGCCTCTTAACCCGACAAAAAGGGTTAAACCAAGAGGTGTCTCTGTATGTTGTGTGTCAATACGATCTGATTAAAGATGTCCTGGCCGGTCCGATCTGTGGGACTGAGACAGGAGGAAAATAATAAAAACTATTGGAGTTCCTGGCGAGCTCTCAGATCAATCGGTCATAGCAGTCACATTCTAGCTCTCATGACAGATGGGTTGTTTGCAGGTGAGTATCTAGTATCTATCTATACAAGTACACAATAGAGGGTGTAATGGGAGATCCCAATCGCATGACAGTTTTAAAAAAAATCCTTGTGACTTCCTGTGACCCACAGGACTGACGAAGAAATTACAGCCTCTAGTACACAACGCACATTCATAGAAAACTGTAATTGAGTGGCTGACAAGTGAGAGGAAGTGAGAGTATGACATCTGTACACAGAGAAAGAGCTGTATCACTTCCTGACACAGCTGGAAGATCTGCATGGAAACAGAGTAGATGGAGTAGATTCTTTTAAGAGGAACAGCAGGGTTGTGAGAGAGACACTGTTATATTTATTTATTATTTTATGCATCAATGCACATTCTGTAAAGAGGCAGGTGGTCAGCTGGTCCCAGGTCTGCTAGTGCTCTGTTATCCTACCGCAACCACACCTCTACATGACTCTGTTCAGAGCAGGGTAATGAATGAAGCTACAGCAGGAGTGTGACTTTCATAAAGCACTGGCTGCTAATATTTACCCACATACAGTGCACCTGGCTTCGGTTGTGAAGGCTGGTCTGAGGTCAGTACATCAGAGTCTGTGTGTGCTGATGCTATTAAGTCTTAAATACACACACAGTATATTGCTGCTTCAAAACTGCTACTACTCCTGCTTTCTGTCGTAATGTAAATATTCAAATTCATTATCAATGTGGGAGCGGTGTGAATTTAACTCGTCATGCTCAAAAGGTGTAGCCTGATGGAGAGAGACAGAGACCAAATTATTTTCAGGTGAAAGCGAACAAGTGAATACACCTGTATTTAGTGGGCAATTAATGATTAAATGTCACAGCAGTTTCTCCTAATTAGAGTAAACGAGTCATCTGATGAGACATTTTCAGAAAGATAAGATGTGGCCCCCCTTTTCTTATTTTATTGTCTTCATTTGATTGGAGAGACCTCACCTCTGCTCTCTGATGCAACAGATGATTCTCGTGGCTTCAGTGTTTAAATTACAGACCGAAGCATCATCATCTGGTTCACCTTTGTACGTGTGTGTTTTCAGACAGACTAGACCAGTTACCATGCAATGAGAAAATACCTTAGAAAGTTACTGCTCCTGTCCGGGATGCAGTCTGGCACATAAAACTTCAATACATCATATTTTCACTCCCGCTTTTTGTACCGATTAAACAAACGAGATATAACGTGTAAAGGCACTGATAGATGGAATTTATTAACCCTGTGTCCAGTCTTTATGCTAAGCTAACGGGCTGCTGGCTCAGCTGCACTTTAACCATAGAGGCTCAGAGGGATACAGATCTCCTCCTCTAACTCTCAGCATGAAAGCATGTAAGATTATTCCCCAAAATGTTGAACTATTCCTTTAATATAAACATTTGTCCCGTTTTCAGCAAAATTTTAATTATAAAGTTACATTTTGTTCACTCAAATGTAGATTTATGAAGTAAAACATTTTGAGAGGTGACAACACTTGCTTTTTCAACAGAGCATAAAGCATGTTGAATGAATGAACTCGGGAAGAGAAAAAACATTCACTTCCTTTTACCGTTAACACCATTCAGCACTATCCAACCACTTTGCTTCCTTATTAAGAACTGATCATGAGACCTAAGCAACACAAAAGCGCACACACACACAAAGAATAGTTGGCGGAGAATGAGTCCAGCACATTGCACTTATGAACAGGTTGTCTCTTTACAGCCCATCAAGGAAGTATTCACAAGCATTCATAAATAAGTGCTGTTTCAGTATGAGAGGGCTGCAGCTGGGAAATTACTCTGCATCACAGATACAATTGGCTCACTAGTTTTGGGTCCATCTGACACAACCACAATACCACATCCTTCCAAAATACACTACACCCAACAGAAAGGAAGGCAACAGAGACAGACCAGGTCAGGGTGGGGGTGGGAAGGTACTGTGCTCAAAGATGATATAGATTCAGTAGATCATTATGTCAAAGGTGCTTACAACACCAAGATAAAAAGGGGCTTTTACTTCAGCTAATCTGTTTTTGACACACAATAATCTGACGAGAGAAATAAGGCATTAAGGGATGGGTCACAGTTTTGCCAAAACAAAACATACTTAAACACCACAGGTTGTAATACAGATCCCTTCACTGAGTTATAGCCAGCCCACTACGTACTGGCCATAAGCACTGCAACCAGGGAAAGAAATACAAAAAGACGACAACACGTCTCTTAAATAGTCAATAAACAGGCTTGTTTGTTTCAGCCCCTATGGCTGTAACTACTGACCAAGAAACAAATAAACAGTCCACTGAAGAAGATAAGGTGCACATTTCTCTATGAGAACGCACACATGATTGTGTAACACCTAACCAATCAATCTGGCTCTCCTAGTCCAGACAGCAGACAAAGTGAGAGTCTTAGAGTGAGTCTTAAAGAACTTTTCCTTCATATTACATCAAACTTGCAGTTCCTGTTGACCAATGTGCCAATTTGTAAAATAAAATTCTGTTCTTAGCTGGTCTGTTGCAGCTCTAAAATGTTCATCTTGGTATTTTTGGTTAACTGCATTTTTTATTATTTGTATAGAATTATAGAGTAGGATTAATGTCCCAATGTACTTATATTTCTAGAGGAAAATATTGTTAAATATCCTCAAGAGTGAACAAAAGGACAGCGTAACACAAACTGCCACTGTCACCTTGTAACCCTTCGCAAGCTACACATATCATCAACAACTTTTACATCTGATGGCACAACACATGCAAATGAGGTAAGGGAATATGTAACGTAATAAAATACTGAGTGACAACCGTGAACATCTCTTGTGAGAGTGTAATTACGAGTATAGTGGAGATGAACAGTCACACCACAAGTCACAAAGACAACATTGCTGAGACCCAAACTCATTTTCCAGACAGAGAAATGACTGTTGTGCTGAAAGAAGGGAGATTTTGCTCTTGCTCAAGCAGGTTATCTGTGGCATAGTGGAATAATGAGTAGACACAGTGAACAAAAGGCATGTTAGAAATGCCACTCTTGCAGGGGTAAAGCTAGAAGTGGTAGAGAAATAACTTAGAGGGCCACCAGAGAACCTCTTCCTTCCTCCCCTTCCTTTTTCTCACCATCTCATGATTGAAACATGGGCCTGGCTCTTCCTCTGTATCTCTGTGTAACCTTTAATCAGACATGCTGACAGTGTGAATGCTATAGAGAAGCACGTTCTATGTTGTGTGGATGGTGGGTGTCGCTAGAAATACACCACTTTTGAAGCAAGTCTTACGTAAACCGTAGTCCAAGAAGAAATTTCAGAAATCCAAACTCCATTAACAAGAAACGCACCACCACTGAAACTGGCAATGATTCCAGTTCTACTTTTCTCTGCCAACCATTGACAGGTGTGTTAACTTCACCACAGTGACTTCCACATCTGCAAAATTCAGGCGCAACTTCAACGACTCACAAAATGTAGCCAACATGTCATTCTGCTATGATTGCATGACCTTAACACCACATTTCACTGAGTTCCCATCCAGATGAAGCAGGACCAGGCTTGAGGAGTCAGTAGTGAATCCCTACTCTCTAAAAAAAGACTAGACTAGATTTTTTTTTTAAACCTTACCAAATAGGATCCACATCATGTAAACAATAAACCTTTAATTAAAGGTTTAATTTGAGATATATATTTGATAAATTAAATCCAAATTAATTAAGTTCAAAGCCCAACAAAAAACTGAAACGTATAATATAATTCAAAATAAAAGTTTTTAAAGCTATAAAGCAGTAAACTGCTCATATAATTCAGACATGTGTGCAATCGGGTTGGAACGGTATGATTTCCATGGCACAACAACGTCTCTGAAAATATTGCGGTTTTAATTCAAGTTTTACAGTAAATGATGAACCTGCCCAAACTAAATGGCCCAATGTGTGCTCCAACTTCCTGCCTTAGGACATGTTCAGACCAATAATTCTTTTGCAGTAAAAAAAAAAAAAATAATAAAGCAGCCTCCTCATTTGTTGTAGTCTGCGTTGATACAGAGGGCATCCTGAAACAGAGAACTGCCCACAGTACAGTGCTGTTCGGCAAAAAAATAAAAATATAAAACAAGAATGAAGTCGACCACACACACTGCTAAACTTTTGCCTCAACTGAATATAACAATATCTACCAACACAGTATATTGTGTTCAAGTGCAGATTCAAGTTAGTATACATAATTACGTTGTTTAACACTAAAAAAAGACTGGCGTCAAGATCCAAAATGACGTTCCAACATTGTAAAATAGTGCAGTGTTTTGGCATCTGGTAAGCCTTCAACAAATGGATGCATTATTGTGTTGTTTATTTAACAGTGCTTTTTCTGGTCAGATTGTGACATTAAGCTGGTTTCTCATGTGCATACAAATGTAGTCACTGAAAGACGATACCTGCAGATGCCTGACACCGTCTGACATACACTTTAAACGCAGACCAATAAACACAGTAGCGCACATAGTTTAAAAAAAAAGGTATAAGGCAACGAAGTCACGACTCTCTGCGACACATTATATTAAGCACAATGGCAAGGTAATAAAATATAAACTACCAGTAGAACATCATCATATTTTAATACAAACTAGAAAAATTAAGTATGTTTAGTCCAGTGATAAACCTTAAATGGTACAAAAGTAAGCAGCAAACTGCCAAAAATTAAAAACTTTTACGTCACCAAAACCGAGACATTTTCAGATATAAAATTAACAATTCAATTTAGGAGTTTTGTTCATTCTTTCACTGCAGGATCAACCGATGACCAACTGGTCTGTCTTCATTCATTAATAAAATATATATAATATTTTCAGTGGGGAGAACAAGTATTTGATACACTGCTGATTTTGCAGGTTTTCCTACTTACAAAGCACGTAGAGGTCTGTAATTTTTATCATAGGTACACTTCAACTGTGAGAGAACGAAACAAAAATCCAGAAAATCACATTGTATGATTTTTAAATAATTAATTTGCATTTTATTTTATTTAAGTATTTGATACATCAGAAAAGCAGAACTTAATATTTGGTACAGAAAGCTCTGTTTGCAATTACAGAGAGCATACGTTTCCTGTAGTTCTTGACCAGGTTTGCACACACTGCATCAGGGATTTTGGCCCACTCCTCCATACAGACCTTCTCCAGATCCTTCAGGTTTCAGGGCTGTCGCTGGGCAATACAGACTTTCAGCTCCCTCCTAAGATTTTCTATTGGGTTCAGGTCTGGAGACTGGCTAGGCCACTCCAGGACCCTGAGATGCTTTTTACGGAGCCACTCCTTAGTTGCCCTGGCTGTGTGTTTCAGGTCATTCTCATGCTGGAAGACCCAGCCACGACCCATCTTCAATGCTTTTGGGAATGCTGAGGGAAGGAGGTTGTTGGCAAAGATCTCGCGATACATGGCCCCATCCATCCTCCCCTCAATACGGTGCAGTCGTCCTGTCCCCTTTGCAGAAAAGCATCCCCAAAGAATGATGTTTCCACCTCCATGCTTCACGGTTGGGATGGTGTTCTTGGGGTTGTACTCATCCTTCTTCTTCCTCCAAACACGGCGAGTGGAGTTTAGACCATAAAGCTCTATTTTTGTCTCATCAGACCACATGACCTTCTCCCATTCCTCCTCTGGATCATCCAGATGGTCATTGGCAAACTTCAGACGGGCCTGGACATGCGCTGGCTTGAGCAGGGGGATCTTACGTGCGCTGCAGGATTTTAATCCATGACGGCGTAGTGCGTTACTAATGGTTTTCTTTAAGACTGTGGTCCCAGCTCTCTTAAGATCATTGACCAGGTCCTGCCGTGTAGTTCTGGGCTGATTCCTCACCTTCCTCGTGATCACTGATGCCCCACGAGGTGAGATCTTGCATGGAGCCCCAGACCAAGGGAGATTGACCGTCATCTTGAACTTCTTCCATTTTCTAATAATTGTGCCAACAGTTGCCTTCTCACCAAGCTGCTCCCAACCTTGTGCAGGTCTACCCTGATGTCCTTACACAGCTCTCTGGTCTTGGCCATTGTGGAGTGGTTGGAGTCT
>NC_060167.1:24630535-24640920 GCF_021292245.1 Micropterus dolomieu
GGAGCAGCCAGCTAACGCTACATTAGCTCGGACTTGCCGCTGTTTGCTTCGTAAAGTTCAGTTTAGGTTTATTTTGGTTTTCTGCGATTAATCTCATAATTATGAACAAAATTGAATAATGAATTCTAAAGTAGTGTATTGCGCACTTGTAATTTAAATGTACTGCTATATACACAAAAGTCCAATAACATGGTTTGCAAACACTTTAAACAAATATGGTGCTTTTTACCAGCAGTATTCCCTTTACACAGTAGCAATGAAATATTTCTTGTAAATCTCGCTTAAACATTAATGTAATCAAATCAAATATTAAACCAAAGCTATTTGCCACCGCCAGGGCATTACCTTTTATCTAGCTTGTTAAAACAAGTTAGAGTCCAGAGCCACGATCATAACATCATAAGAGGCCCCTTCTGAGCAACAGGTTAACATATCAGTTTTCTTGTGGGGGGGGGGGGGCTTTCAGAACAGGTATCAGCAGAAACATTTTTCTTTTGTCAGGGGGCAGGATGAACAGTTTATGTTCAGTAGCAAGTGCCTGTGTTAGAGTGAGGTGAAGTACGCCACGCAGGGCACAAATAATTGGAAAAGAGACTGATCCTCGCTGTTTGAGTTTCCAGAATCTATTACTGTTTACTAAATAGTTATCAGCATGGCAGAGCATCACCGCAAAACTAGATGAAGGCCTATAAGGTAAAGTTACGTAGCCTATAATTTTAAAGAGGTGGTATTATGGTTTTTGGCTTTTTCCCTCTCCTTTATTGAGTTATATATCTTTTTTGTGCATGTATTAGATTTGCAAAGTGAAAAAGCCTAAAGTCCACCCCAAAGGGAGTTCCCATCTCCCACAGAAAACACTGCTTTGAAATGCCTGAAAACAGCTCGTTTGTAGTCCAGCCTTTGCTTTCCTTTCTTGTGACGTCACAATGAAAATACGTGTCATAATGCTCGCTGAGCGGCTATTCCGACACGCCCTCAAAAACTGAGCTGCAGCACACCTCTCCTCTCCCTTCCAAACACTAACTACCCTCCAAGCAGTCAATGGACATAAAGTTGTTACTGTGATGTAGAGACAGAGCTCAGTTAAAACTTTATGGACGAAAGATACTTTTGTTACAGATTAATAACTCACCACTCTGAAACTCTTGCTCCAGTCCAAATTGCCAACCTGGTCGGCAACATGTAGCCTACAGCTTAATCGAAGCTGTTTACAGTCTTTTCGCTGACCTGCCCTTCTCTGCTTCTGATTGGCTAGTAGTCCTTAACTAGGAACTGTGCTTGAAAATGAGCATAATACCACCTATTTAACTTAAATAGGCTACAGCTATAGGCATTAATTAATTAATTAATGCTTTAACGCGTTAACGTGTCCAGCCCTATTTAATTTTACATCTGAAAATGTCTCAGTTTAGGTAAACATTCTTTTTAATTTTGGCAATTTGCTGCTTACTTTTGTACCTTGAACTACTTATACTTTAATACATAAAACTAGACAATTGGGTTTATTCTAAAATTTTTGACCGGTAGGAAAACATTTCAGGAGACTCTAGGGTCTCTCCATTTCTCTGCAAAAGCCTCTCTCCCACAAACAATGACACTACCAGAGTTACAAATTAGCACTGTAAGCAGAAAACTTGCTTCAGGAGACAGGTAAAAGTTTTACAAGGTGATGTCACCTTGGGCCAGGCTTGCAGACTCCTGGTACTCCTGGCGTCTACTGCAGGCCTAATGAATACAATAGACGAGATAGGGCTGACTCAGCTGACATCAGTGAGCCAAGTCAGGACATTAATAGTACAACAAGGACATTAGGACATGGACATTAGATTGACGCCTTCAGTGATGGCGTCAATCTTTTTGGCTTGGGTCAGTCTTACAACAGCATAAGAAGATATCAGTGAAGCACATTGCATGCCTGCTCCAAAATGGTAAAGGCATTCATGTAATGCTTTTCTACCTTAAACGGACAAAGCACTTCACAATGCAGCAAGTTTTAAGAGCCATTGGGGTAATTGGAGGGGGAAGGAAGTATAAAGGAGCCTTTTACAATCACTTCACTTAAAAGTAGCCTTTAAATCAAGTGAGTGAGTGAGTGAGTGAGCGCGCGTGCGCAGACACACACACACACGTGCAGTTATTGACATATAGACTATTTCCATCTAGGGAGCACAAAGAAGCTCAAACAATGAAATATTTATCCAAATAGTGCATATATTTTAATACATTTCCAATACGTTACACTCCTGTAGCTCTGATATATCATGGCATTTTCTTTCTGCTTGCCTCTGAAAATTGTTTTTAATGAATTAATGTCTCCTACAAAGACTGACTACTTCTGCCTCAAGTCTACACTGTAGCCTATGGCGTCAGCTATGCACATAGCCATGCATTTAGACTTGTGAGTTGGCGCATCGCTAGTTGGCGGTAGCACTACAACGTCCACTGTGTCGACTTTTGCTGGCCAAGCAGGCTAACTTCTATGCTAACCTGAATGGGGGTAAAATAATAATCGTGCTGCTCTTGCAGACTTTTCAAATGTTATTGACCGAAAGGATCATGTTCTGATGAGTCACTTCAAATGGGTTGTGACTAGGGCTGGCCCGAATGTCTTTTTTTTTTTTATGCTTCTAAGATTCGATAGTAAATAACAGCGAATAATCGAAGCTTTGTCGGCGAAGGGATGGGGGGTGGCGGGGGGGTTGTGGTTGCATTAGGCTGATAGTTTAGATGTCTGATAAGCAGGCTGTCATTTCACGAGCTACAGTCTATTTACTACATAGTAAATAGATAGACGCAGAACACCAGAAGAAGGATGAATGCCCATGAAATTCTGGTAATAACATCAGTGAGGGAGAATCAGATGGGGAGAGATAACAGCGGCATGGGTGCGTAAATCTGTCTGTGGGTGAGTGTGTGTGAGAGAGAGAAAAAGAGAGCGGTCGAGGTAGACTGGAAGACTACATCCTGCAGAACCAGGTTGGAGGCTGCTGTACCGAGCAGGTGGGACACCATTGCTTAGAGTCCAGAGTGTGAGAGTCTGATCTGAGCAGGTCCAGAGCAGAATACGGGAATAGTTTAGCCAAATGGGGGTCCAGAGAGCAGACGGGATGAGCGCTATTTCCAATAGAAGAAAATAACACCACGTTATTATGAAAAATTCGCTAGGCCTACTTACGTTCTTCTTCTACAATTGGCCTAATAATTATACAAGCATGTTCATTATGTTGTTGTTCGTTTATTGTAGCCGACAGTTTAATTATTAACTTTAAAATGTAGGCTTTTTGACTGTTATTCAATAAAGCAACTGTGAAGTTAATAAAATGCCATAACTGCCACACTTTGATTATCATCGCTCAGTTTAAAGTGCTCCCACACAACTGAGGGCTTCTCTTTGATGTGAACTGGAGCTTTACGTTCACTGCTGTGAGCAGAGGTCGGGCGCACAAAAAAATATATAAATAAAAAAACAAACACACCTCTACACACTCATAATTGAAAACTGAATGTGTACCCAACGATCAAATATTCAGGTCCAGCCCTAGTAGTGACGCTCACAAATATTGATCCACCATGTTACAGCCGCTGGATTGGCCACTAGTAAAATTGACTTCAAAGCACAGATCACTGTCTGTAGGCTTGGAGGAAATGTGAGGCTACCCGACCTACCATAGTTCATGCGGTCTGCGTCGCCAAGAAGTGTAGTTACATTTTTGTGGAGGTGCACATCAGGCTACGGTGTAGACTCAAATCAGGCTTGAGTCACCTTTACACACAATCTATTTCTCTGTTAATTCCTCGTCCCTTTCTTTTATTTCTCTATCCCTCTTTCTTTTCAATGAGTCCATAAAATGCCGTTTAAAGTTAGTATCCTTAAAGTCATTTCCATTCAATACAGAAACACTAGTTCACCTTAGCCAGGGTAAAAAATACAGGTGGGTCCACTGTCAACCTGGGATGAGAGGAGGTCATGACGTGTGCTGACTCATTCAGATTACTGTACTTAACAATGAGGGCTAATATAATTAGGAAACAGGTAGATGATGAAAATGTTTTGAATAAAAATGTATGACTGCATCTTCATGCCCGTGACAAAAACCTGTAAACATTTTTCATGTGGGAGGGTAAGTTTACCAGTGGTTTTAATGGGGGCCTTGAACAGTCTGGATGTTTGAGATGGTGCCATATCCATGTCTATCTGAAATTATAACATGATGTTACACTTGATGAAAACGTCTCCACCAACGGCAACTTTCTACAGTCTTAAGCACTGATACGGTCTAACAAAACCATGGAATAGCAGAAGTAGAGTGTAACGTGACTTTCTGTGTTTAAGACTAATTCTACAAGGCTCACCAACATACAAACACGCCAGCTTTGAATAAGAGTGTGTGTTTTTATGTTTAATACACACACTTGAGTGCAGAAAGAGGTTACCCAGTTTGATACAATCTGAGAACATCCACACAGGATGTTCTCAGGCCGTGATTCACTTTTTTGTGTAATATTTATTACACAACACTTAACTTTACACTGCAATCCATTCGGTGACGATAGAGAAATCACTGAGTTAGTTTACAATAATAAATGTTTTTCAGTCACGTGTGTGGATAGCTGTTTTTATCAATTACTGACTGATACAGAAAGTGATCTCTAGAGGTAGTTCCTGATACTACAGAGTCACTTTACAGCCCACACTAAGCTTTTTCCTAAATTTAAATACAGAGCACAAACAGAGGGCTAAAACTACCAACCAATATTTGCATATCATGTTTTTTTCTCATCACACTAAATGTTGGATGTCAATGATGTGGTAAGAAACACACTTACAGTACATAATGCAGAAAAATGTTTATGCAGAGTGAGAAACAGTGTCAACATGACACAGCCAGGTGCTCTGGACACCATTGTACCACAACACACTGTCACACCTGTGATCAGGTGCAGCACAATCTGAGACTGGAATGCTGCACACCTTTGTCCCTACATTTGAAAATTCCCTTTATTCTACATGGAGGTTTACATCCCAGATCGGTTGCTAATAACGGACAAGCAAACACCTGTTTGTTTGTTTTTTGTCCTGAAGTTGCTTGTTTTGTGTGATCAACAACCCCAAATTAAAATAAAATAAATAATAATAAATTCAATTTACAAATGTATATGTCTAAGAAAACTAGCAAATACTGTATTAAGAAGCTAAAAATAGTGACTTTTCGGCATTATTGCTGAAAACATTTGAGTGAGCCTCATAGGTGTGTAGCTTGAGTTGAAATAGTTTGGACTACCACTGCAAGTGGTGACAGCTCCAGGAACCTTTCAAACTATTTAAACAACGGGACCTAACTATCTTCCACAGTACCCAGACGCCCCGGGCTCTGCCTCGGTTCTGCGTTTTTCATTCATGCTATCCGAACAGTGTATTCACCAAAGACAACCTACCTTCAGCGCATACTTGTCTCCAGTCTTCTTCTTGAAGATTTCAAGCACTTTGCCATTGATGCCCAGCCCCAGCACCTGGCTGGTCACCTTGTATTCGTCTGTTATGGCGTTTTTCTTGATCTGTAAATTGGGTCTTGGGTGGAAGGGGAGGAACTGGCCCGTGGGGTTCTGCTGCCCCGCCGGGTTGGGAAACAGTGGCTGGTTCTGTGCGTTGGACAACATGCTCTTGGTTTGTGCTGAGAGACGAACAACAATACTTCTTCTGGCTTTTCCTTGTAACACAGCCCGAGTCTTCTTCCTGGGTTAGCTGGCCTGTGACAAAGTGTTCACTGTGTAGCCGCCAGGCCCGACAAATTACCGGCACAACTTCAGTCTTTACAGGTTAACAAAGTCACTTGGTTAGCTTATTAAAAGCTACGTTAGCCAGCCGTTAGCATGCTAGCTTGATCCTATTCTTGACCTGTGACTCTCGGCTAACGACTCAGCTATCGGTTAGCTTATCCATCTCCGGTGGCGTCCGCTGTCCACCGGTTCCTCAAAGAGCACTTCGGGAACTTTTGTAAAACAACCCATACGTCGGCTACAGGACTGAGTTTCTAAATTAGTAAGGTAAAAGCTCGCGAGTGAAGTAAAATAACAAAACAAACGACAATAACACTGAACGGAGGGCAACAGAGAGAGGAAAAACTCCGACAGCAGTAGCACGCCAAACACCACTTCACTTTCCGAACCAGGAGGAGCAGGTTTGACTCCTGACGTCATGGCAAGGGCCTTTCTCCGCTTAAAGGAGAAGCAGAGGAAGAGACTTACGTAACAGCGTCATGAAACCGAGGGGACACAAGGGGGAAGGGGTTCAACGTAAGGCAGTCAAAAAAAGTAACGTTTTATATCTATGTATTTTTAGGTCTTAAGTCTGTATGTTGGCCTTAACGTCACGCTACATGCCTTAACAAAGGGAAATTAAATTCTCCACACGGGAAAGATGGCAGATTAAACCTCTGCTGTGCTGAAGAGAAGAAACACTTGAAATGCTTGGATAGTAAAAGAGAGAGGGACAAAAATACACCCCGTAATCTGGCCGTATAGGTTACCTCAAGGTTAGAGAGCTATGGGGTCTGCTTTTCCTAATTAAACTGAATTCACACGTGCCTCATTTTGATCTACTTTATTCTTCGGTTTTACGTGTTTCTTATTTTTTTCTGGCTTTTGGCTACTGTCAAAAGGTAAGACTCTCAGCCAAATATCTGCCTCTAAAAGTGGGGTTTTAGAAATCATGAGTCCAAAAAGAGCGTCCCTCTCTTTTATTCTTCTGTCTGTCCCTTTCCACGTCTTAAATACAGTTCTGGTGGAGAAACACTGAATCCCATGTCTATTTATTTGTTGGCCCAAATGTAGTCTAAAAATACTGACATTAACCTATACAACACCCACCATGTGGACATTTTTAACTGTAGTTTGTAAACTTCTCCCTAGGTTGTTAAAACCACCAAAAAAACAGAAAAACAACAAAGACATTAAATCAGTGTCCTCATTTGTTTAAGCCTGACCTTCAGTAAATGTGTTTATTCAATCATGGCAATAAGTGTTGCCTCTGATAGAAAAACCTGAATGGCTACAACATTAACAGAGCACAGTCTTGTAGCCTTTCAGCTTACTACCAATCTGTATTCAAAGATTAATACAAAATATAGGCAAAATTAGTCAACAGTGCATTCTTTTTTGACTACGATAGTGTCATTGATGCATGATTATAGCTCAATTTTCAAGACAGTGGAAAATCCAAAAATGTCACCTGGCTGTACATTTTCTTAGAACGAACATTAGATAGTATGAATCAAACACATGTCCTCTCAGCAGTTTTCTTTGCCACAGATTCAGTTTGATTGGTCAAATTGTGCATTTTGACTTTAAAGTTTAATTAATTTATCTAGCATATAAATTAATCATTGACAGTGAATAAAGACCCTGACTCCAAGAACATCATATTACCTTATTTTCTAAATGTTCATCTTTAAACAAGCCTTTGTAGGATGGCTACAGGTACCGTGTGTATCATTTTCTCCAGGGTCACAGTAATCACAGTAATTTCATACCATTTTACATGTCCATTTTAATCTTATATTATCTCACATCAACATGACCACACATCTCATATTCTCTGTATTTTACTCTGATTTCTGAAACACTTTGTCTGCTCTGTGTATTTCTTGGACTCCTCGACTGTGATCCATTTGGAACTGAAATGCAGCACTTCTTGTAACCACTAGATGGCAGACCAGTTTACGTTTTATTTAGAACCAAACCCTTGCCATGAAACGATGTTAAAGCTCAATTCAGTGTTTGCAGTGAAAGTGCTTTTGAACCTGCATGAAGCCACTGAATAGGGTTTATCTCATGGGACAATACAGTGTGGGACACATAGTCACACAAATGGTTTTAAATGTATTATCACTGACCATGTGTCTGACACCGAACTAAAATTTAATCCTCAATCTCAGTCAAAAATAGAGACGCTGTTTTTCAAACAAAACTCTGAGGGACACGTGTTGATCTTCACGGCCTTGATGGTTTGAAGAATTCATTGTTGAAATGCTTTAGTATGTAGGGTAATGACACAGTTGTGTGAGTCAAGCTGTTGCCTGCTGAATCTGAAACCCTCTTTTCCCAACAATGCATATGCTTTGGTCTTGTTGTCAGCTAAGCGATGCACTCAGCTGACCTCTGTTTATTTGTACACGGTTAGCCTTAATGAAATTGGATTTCTCTAAGGGCTTCAGATCACCTCTGCCGTGCACCCATGGAAATTAAACCATTAAGAGAACAAATGTTGTTTAAACAATGTTTACAGAACTCACAGGACAAACTGAATAAAGATCGGTTGTAAGATGTGACACTCCCGGGTCATCTACAGTACACACTAGTCTTGTGAATGTAGGATTGAGAAGATTCAGATCCTCCTCTCCACTTCCACCTATGGGAACTTACTTGAGTCCACTGCCATCTCTCTTCGTCTTGACTTCTAGATCTTGTTTATTGTAAACTTGAAAAGTTTTAATAAGTTTAAGGTGTGAAATTAGGATTTAGGTTTTGCACATTGTTAGAAAGCCTTTAACATGTGGTGCAATTGGAAATCCACACTACTGTCAGAGACAGAAACTAGTGACTGCCTGTGTCACATTTAGGGCTTCCCCGTTCCATTCTAGTGAGATAGCTTAGGTTTATAGATTAGGTAACGTTACAGATGTGCTGTATCACCCAAATTTAGTACTAGAAAAATTTGTTTTAACTGACATCCATGTAGCAGTCTTTTTCTCCAAAATCTATGTAGAAGTCAAATGTAATCTTGACCTTGTTTTATTTTAATGGGGTACTCCAGTGATTCAGAATCACCCTCCTATAAAGGTCATGGACAAGCGTCATTTATTTAAAAAAAAACTAAAACTAACTAAAAGTAGGCCTAGTGCTCACGCTTTTTTATCAGAAGTTCCTCCAGAGCAGCAGAAGACAACATGCAACTGTTTTCAACAGATGAAGTGATTCTTGTCTGCTACTCCTTTCATAACTTCTTACCTCTAAAGTGTTATGTATGATGGCTGAATGGACTTTCAAGAATTGTTTGACATTAAATTAAACTGCACTTCAGCAACGCATAATTGTGATCTGAGAGACTTAAAACATAAGCTTTCCTAGCTTGGCGGCTAGGAAAAACAAGTAATCTGGTCTGTACAATGATAACCTTGATAACGTTTGTCAACAATTATGTTCTTGCTTCTTCAATGCTAATAAAATTCATTATGTACACATAATTCGACATGAACTAATAACTTCCTGTGAGTTTGAAAATGCTGTTCCAATCTACAGCACACATTATGTTACACCTGAACAACAAGTAATCTCCATTTTTGTAAAATCCCCATTAATGGCTTTAGGGTAACGGCCTGTGAGCTTTATAATATTCCTTCATTTACTGATAAATAAATGTACTACGGCTATTATTAAACTTCCCAACCTATAGAAAGTTTGCTGGCAGAGCACGGAGGAGTGACATCATCCTTAAGCTTAGTTTCCATTTGGTTACATTTCACTGTTATCCTCAGTTATGTAAGAGAGGCACATCACATGTCCTCATGGATCTCATATACAGTGGGGAGAACAAATATTTGATACACTGCTGATTTTGCAGGTTTTCCTACTTACAAAGCATGTAGAGGTCTGTAATTTTTATCATAGGTACACTTCAACTGTGAGAGTCGGAATCTAAAACAAAAATCCAGAAAATCACATTGTATGATTTTTAAATAATTAATTTGCATTTTATTGCATGACATAAGTATTTGATCTCCTACCAACCAGTAAGAACTCCGGCTCTCACAGACCTGTTAGTTCTTCTTTAAGAAGCCCTCCTGTTCTCCACTCATTACCTGTATTAACTACACCTGTCCACACATTCAATCAAACAGACTCCAACCACTCCACAATGGCCAAGACCAGAGAGCTGTGTAAGGACATCAGGGTAGACCTGCACAAGGTTGGGAGCAGCTTGGTGAGAAGGCAACAACTGTTGGCGCAATTATTAGAAAATGGAAGAAGTTCAAGATGACGGTCAGTCTCCCTTGGTCTGGGGCTCCATGCAAGATCTCACCTCGTGGGGCATCAGTGATCACGAGGAAGGTGAGGAATCAGCCCAGAACTACACGGCAGGACCTGGTCAATGATCTTAAGAGAGCTGGGACCACAGTCTTAAAGAAAACCATTAGTAACGCACTACGCCGTCATGGATTAAAATCCTGCAGCGCACGTAAGATCCCCCTGCTCAAGCCAGCGCATGTCCAGGCCCGTCTGAAGTTTGCCAATGACCATCTGGATGATCCAGAGGAGGAATGGGAGAAGGTCATGTGGTCTGATGAGACAAAAATAGAGCTTTATGGTCTAAACTCCACTCGCCGTGT
>NC_060167.1:24641020-24671565 GCF_021292245.1 Micropterus dolomieu
AGGGTCCTGGAGTGGCCTAGCCAGTCTCCAGACCTGAACCCAATAGAAAATCTTAGGAGGGAGCTGAAAGTCTGTATTGCCCAGCGACAGCCCTGAAACCTGAAGGATCTGGAGAAGGTCTGTATGGAGGAGTGGGCCAAAATCCCTGATGCAGTGTGTGCAAACCTGGTCAAGAACTACAGGAAACGTATGCTCTCTGTAATTGCAAACAGAGCTTTCTGGACCAAATATTAAGTTCTGCTTTTCTGATGTATCAAATACTTAAATAAAATAAAATGCAAATTAATTATTTAAAAATCATACAATGTGATTTTCTGGATTTTTGTTTCGTTCTCTCACAGTTGAAGTGTACCTATGATAAAAATTACAGACCTCTACGTGCTTTGTAAGTAGGAAAACCTGCAAAATCAGCAGTGTATCAAATACTTGTTCTCCCCACTGTATACGCACACCTTTTAAAACACCTTTAGTACAAGTACACATGTGCACACACACACACTCTTACTTTGCATAGCTTCAGGATCACTTATAGCTGCTCCCCCAGACACCCAGGACGATCTATTCAGTACAGTGTCCTCCCTGGGGAGGAGAAGTGTCATGGCTCCAACGACAATTCACTTTAATCAGAGTGACCAGAATGCTAAAATCACACTATACATTGCAGATTTCTGTTGGGTCATGTGCCAGTGTACCAAGGTTTGCCCTGGTGTACAGGGATAAGGAATGCTTGGCCCTGAGCACAAAACTGTAGAATCTGGCATGCTGACATTTTCCTTTTCTCCATTCCTTCCCAGAACACTCCCTCGACACTCTCTCCAGTTTCACAGCACTTCTTTTAACCTCCTGACAGGAAGGAAATCTCGGGGGCAAGAGGTGCACCCCACCCCCACCCCCCTTCCCTCCCCCTCTTCTTCATTAGTGTGCGAAAGTTGGAGCAAGTTTGGATCAGTTATTTCAAGCTGGCCAGAACCCGTCTTTGTGCGAATAATCCTCCATCGCTGCCTGGGGCTGAAACCCTAGCCGGATCCTGATATAGACCCATGGTCAGCACTGGCTCTGATATAGGATTCTAGCACCTGAACACTCGTGAGCCTCCCCACCCCACCATGGGACCTGTTGAACCTGCTCACCCCTGTGATGCACAGAGACACACACACACCCTTGTGAATACCCTGTATGAGCTCTCTCTCTCGCGCTTGCTCTTTTTTCTTTGTCTCTCCACCTCTCTCTAATTGCCATGTAGAGCACCACAAACCCGCATTTACATATGATCTCATTTTACCCTGCTTTATCTCCATCCTTCAACCACTGCAATGCATTTGTTTACGCATGGCCCTTCTTAACATAGCCTTAAACGAGACTCTGCAGAAACCAGAAACTTTGTCTATCAGTCAGTCTGCCTGTCAGCCTGTTTACTTGTTGCTCTATTTGCGTCGTGATTTGTTACTGGACTGGTTCACCTCAGTGAAGCATGATAAAACGGAAAGGAGAGGTGATTTCCTCCTTTTCTGGTTGCGTTGGAGATGGATGTACAGTTCCTCAGAGACTACAGCTCTAAAAGGCAGCAACTGACTAAGCTCCCTCTTCCTCCTCCCTTTCTCATTTTCACACACATACATAAGGTCATAAAAATCCCACTGACAAGTCACGGACATTATCGGCTCCAAGGCGATCCATTCTTGTGATGGAGCGGTGCAGAGTGAGCAAAGTCACTTCTAAACTCCGCTCTGCAACACAGGCCTGGTGGAAGTGCACCACGGCCTGCAGATGTGTGTAGTGTGTGTGTGTGTGTGTGTGTGTGTGTGTGTGTGTGTGTGTGTGTGTGTGTATATGTGTGGGGTGTGCTGCAGGAGTCTATTCAATATAATTTATTAAACTAGCTCATATATATTTAAGTATAACTTCAACAGTGGTACATTCACATTTTTCTCATGGAACATGTTTGCCAGCTAGTGGTTTTCACTTAAAAGAAAACACTGATTTCTCTTTTCTTTCTCTCTGTCACAAACACACACACACAAACACACACATCCTTGTACTTCTATAGTTGTGAGGACCATCATTGACATAATGCGTTCCCTGGATCCATACCCTAACCTTAACCATCACAACTGAAATGCCGACCCTAGCCCTTACCTAAACCTAATTCTACCCTAACCCTTAAAACTAAATCTTAACCTTCAAACAGCCCTTTGAAGTTGTTAGGACTGGCCAAAATGTCCTCATTTTGTTGGTTAAAATCTTGTTCCCGTCCTCACTAAATAGGAGGTACAAGTACACACACACACACACACACACACACACACACACACACACACACACACACACACACCTGTACATGTGAAAACAGACATGAAAAGGCATGCGTTGTGCACAGGTTGCCTTTAACAGAAGAGCTGCACAATGCCATAGAAATCTGCACATGCATCCACACAAAGGAAACCATGTACGGCTCCTCATCCATGAAATGGGTGGCCTCCTCTATAGCCCTGCGGGGAGCATGTGACCGCCACTGGAATCCCTCTTTCATCCATGAACAGAGCCTGAACAACATGGGTCCCTGTTGAGGCACGAGGGCCCTCAGTGGTTGCGTGTGTTGGCCTTCCCAAACTGACCCCAGGCCTGCTGTGGAGCTGACATTAGGAAAAGTTTTGGGTGAATAAAAGAGAAACAAAGAGATGGATGGATATGTGGAATTGATGCAAGAACAAGGAAAACTTAACAACATAAAATAAAATGAATGACAATTGGTTAAAGAGACTAGAAACATGAGGAATGACCCGCTGTACGTTTATTCTTTTTCTTTTGAGGTTAGTGGGACAACAACTTGTTAGCTTATGTGTGAGCAGTTGCTCTCACGTTTTAGTCACATGGACATTCCTGTCCCCCTTCTTGCCCCAATAAACAAGAGACCATTTCATGTTAGGGGATGATTATTTAGCCTACTTCTGTTGCCAGCTCGTCTTCTGTCCTGCTCAGCTGTAAAGAATGCCCTAATTTCAAATCCACCTCACTAACAAACAACCCCACACACACTGTGCACACTCACCCACACGTTTTCACTTACGTACTTGTAGCTCTCCCTGTCTCCTGTTTCTATCTCACATTTGCACGCATACACAGGTCTGATTCTGCTGAGCCAGAGACATTGGACAGCAGGATGCTCCAGTTCTCCCGCACAGAGTGAGTCTCTGCAGTTATCGGTGCTTTGGCACAACAACGCCATGCTGCCTTTTCTCTCCATGATTCACTCCAGGCCACTGACCCTGAATGCCACTATATAGCCAGAATATTTAGGTATATATTTACCTTTCATGCATATGTACATATAGTGACTGTGAATATGACTTTCCTATCTAGGTGTGTGTGTGTGTGTGTGTGTGTGTAAAATTAGTGTACATATGCTATCTGCAGCTCTGTATGTCCATGACAGACTGACATAAAGGTTACACTGGAACTTTGTGCTTCTGCATTAATTTCAATTCAACTTCCTGTCTGTCTGTTAAATCAAGAAATGTCTCAGTGACTACCCACATTTTCTCCTTCTCCACTAGTCAAGTCTATTCAGACAGATGGTACTTGACTCTCAGCCTGTTGTGGCTGTCTGTTCTCTTCTCAGTTCAATCCTCAAAGTCTGCTCAATTTGTCTGTTTTATTGTCTCTTTCTTGCTAAATAACATGTGAAGAGCTATACGATCTTGTGTAGTTTACAGACACAAACAACAACAAAACAACGTCAATGTTATTTTTACACTTTTTCCGGATTAAACAAACAAGATATAAAGCTTTCATCTGTGATCTTCACCATGTGCAGATTTTGTTACCTGCGGACAGAGCCAGGCAAAGCTAAAGTAACTGCTGCTGGCAGTAGCTTAATATTTATCGTACAGACGTGAGAGTGGTATCAATCTTCTGACTAGGAGTAGCCCAGAAATATGAGAAATGGAGGGAAAGCGGGGACAGTGTCATGAGCTTGCATAGCAGAAGTCACAAAGTCATTAGAAAAACTAGAACTATATACAGATATACATGCTATATAATGGGGAAAGGAAGTAAAACATACGTTTCTTCTCCCTCCCTCATTTGTAATCCAATAATCCATTTTAATCCAAACTGAGATTACGTGAGGTGAAAGAGCCACTTTGTACATGAGATTATCCTCCAATATAAATCACTCCCATAGTTTATGTTGGTGTATGTTGACTGGGTGCAGCATGTTTCTGTACACCTGTGTGTGCACATGAGGTAACGTATGATTGTGTGTGTATGTGTTGTGTGGAGAGGAGGGTGTACAGTGTTGCATCTTTAATGAGCAGCTGTTCCTGCAGCCCCCTCCCAGTTCTTCATCATCCCTTCCCTCTGTTCTGTTCTTTAGCAGAGGTCAGTCCGATGCTCTTTAATCCTACCAGTCTGATCCCCATCACGTTTCACCTCCCACACTCAGCCTACTGCCCCACTGGCCCTGGATGTCTGCTCGGCCCGCTTCACACACAGACTCTGAACTCCTCATCTTACTGGCCCTGTGACACTTGTAACACTGCCCCTAACCTGCACACAGCACACTCACTTCGCTTCTACCAGTCTTTATCATTAAAGACAGATAGCTCAGAGAGGGCCCTGTAAGATAACTCAGTTTAATCGTCACCCTTTCTCATCTTGTCAGTCAACACAAGAGAGAAATCCGCTGTGAATTACTGTTGGACTGGCGGTCATGTGTTTCTAGAGTCCCGTGCAGTTGTGATGCCCGACTCTGCACTATATTTAAGCTGCCCAGCTGGCACTACACCCCCCCCCCCCCACCCCCATCACCACCACAGATGCACACACCCACATAGATGTGTGTGCATGTGCAGGGTGCAGGGCTGGTATGATGGTCCTCTGCCTCTACTATGCCCTTTTACGGTTGTCTGACCCACAGACCAGCATGCTCCACTGGTGTGGATTTCCATTCCTGGAGCACACTCCTCAAACATATATTCCCCAAGTCTGAGCTGTCCCTACTACTGACATACATATTATACAGTATGTCCACCTGCTTATCTATAAGATGTGAACCCGTGCTATTTTCATGTAAGCAATATAAATAAGACGTCATTATTGACTCTTCGTCTATACTGCCTGTACAGTATACTGTACATAATACTGCAATGCCTGCCTCACATTTTTAGCGTACATTTCACTAACGGACAAGATTAATAGCATTAAACCCTGAACTCTTGAACTTGGGACTTAATGCACTCAGAAAACATAGAAAACATAGAGAGAGACTACCAGTGTTCAGTCCAGCAGGCCTCACACTGCTTTCTTTTGTATTTATTTGTGTCTAAGCCAAGTCTTGACTCTGTGCAGTGTGCGCCATACAACTGCCATGAGAAAAGTCTCTTCTTCTAATACGTGCACATGGGTTCTTAGTAATCTGTGGGACAACAGTGATAAAGCAGAAGTCTGAAATGACATTTTAGAGTTATGGGACCAGTATACTCAGCCCAAACTGTGTACCCGAAGGTCAGATAGCTTAGAAAAAACCCTTGCCCCCCCTGTGGGACAGAACCAGCCTAGTTGTTTTTCCCTCTCTGCTAGGCTAAGTTAACTGGCTGCTGGCTGGAGTCTCGTAATGGATGGACAAATATTATAGTCAATCTTAATGTCTAACCAGAAAGTGAATATGTGTATTTCCCAGAATGTCTGTTCCTTTAACACTGGAAAAACAGTAAAAACAGACCAAAAAATCCACATTACACTCTCAAATTCATCTGTTAGTCTTTTAGCACTTCTAAAATGTTTCTGCCCGCAAGGTTCTCAATAGTTCTGTGATGTTTTACAAAGCAGCCAGTTTTCCTCTTAACTCCATGCTCCAGGTCAGAGTTTCTGTATTCAGCCATCAGTGAAACACGAACATTAACGCAGTGCAGAATGACTGAATTATTGATGCCAAGCTGATGGGTTGTGTTCAAACATTTCCTCACTCTCCCTCAGAGGTATTTGTGGGTGTGTGTGTGTGCCAGACAGGAGATAAAGGAAAAGGACAATGCACCATGTGATCATCATTTTGGCTGCCAAAGGAAACCTTCCTCTCTCTTCTCCTCTCCTCAGTAGGTCAGCATGCTTCCTGTCAGAAGCAGACTGGCTCTCCACACTCTGCCATGGAAAAAGCTCTTAGGACAACAATTCACCCAGCAGCTGCTACAAAGGAGAGAGGACTGGGTGAGAGAAAGAGGACATTGGAGAGAATGAGGCCAATGAGGCTCCCCCTACAGACAAACATATAAGCATATATATAGCTATCTACTGTGTACACTGCTGGTGCCGTCCTGTCTTACAAACATTGCCATGTAATGTACTGTTTAATGCCTTCAGGGAACATTTCAAAGGAGCGTTTCTCCCTTGTGACAAAGTAATGCAGTGTGTCGTCTTCAAACTAGATTAACTATAATCAGCACTGAATTGACTTTCCAAGTATCTGTTAGTGATGAAGGACTGGCAGTTATGAGAGCATTCAAAGTGCAAACGGACTGACTGAAGCACACTAAATTGATGTTTTTGTTGACCGACAGTAGCACAAAATGGCAATTTCACAGACAGTGTTCCTGTTGGATAACACGGAACATTGAATGTTATTCTTGGAAAAGCAGTTTAAATGAAAGATCACAACGTGGCATGTGACAGAAACTGTTGAGTCTGTGTTTACTCTATGCATGCACTTATGCAAACCTATGAGCTTGTGGCGTGTACATATACTCATGAGGCCACAAACGTGGAAGGCCTGGCTAGTGCCAGACATTTGCATGTTCTGGTTGCTTTTCCTTTTTTTGGCTTTACAAATGTAATTCACCTGATTTACAAATAACGCCACACTAGATTGATTCATGTGAAGTGACTTGAATGTCAGTATTGACTTGAGCCCCAAGGAGAGATAAACTAAAGGTAGCTTAGCAAAGGCCAAGATTTGGCAAAGCTACAGTAGCATCACAGTGACATTTTGAAAGTGGACAGTCTTGGTTCACCCCGCTCGACCTTAAATACTGTAAACACGGAAGTGTGGAAGTGGATGTGTGTGAGGAAAAGAGTGGGAGAACACGTAGACAAAAGAGAAAAGATGAGGTTTGCATCATACAGTAAAATGTGTTTTATGAAGTCTTCTGAGGGCAGTTGTTGTACCATGCTCGGTGAAGTAGCCGTTTATGGCTTCCATTGAGTACATATAAGGACATACACGCTGTCTCCACCTCCCTTTCTTCACAGAGGCTAAGAACATGAGTATTTTGATCGAGAATAAACATCTGAACTACATGTTTTATAATAAATATATTCATACGCCTCGAAGAAGAACAGGCTGGAAAATAATCTCCGCAGAGCTTTTGAGTAGGTGGGTTTACAGATATTGCAAAAGGAGTGCTGTGATGTGCCCTAGGAGCTTCTTCTTCCCAGAGTGTTGCCAGGCAGACCTGCTACCTTGAGGCTATAAGAGAACTGGAGAGACACAACCATAAAAACATGTGAACTTACACACACAACAACACACACGTATAGAGAAACAGACAGTCAGATTCATCTCTGTAGACAGGGGATGAGTCATTCTCTATTCCAGTCCCAACTGTGACCCAGTCGGGTCATGTAAACAAGACAAGGAAACTGAAAACCTAAATATGGGGGCTGCATATGCAGGCAGCAAATACAGTAACTGTAGGAAGAGACAGGCAGCTGAGGTTTCAACTAGTAAGATGAAGTTAAAGGTCTCAACAGAATGCCTTTTGCAAACAAAATCACATAGCATGCACACGTGCACAGCTCCTCTGCATTGCAGTCTGTGTGGAATTGGGGGTTGGGTGGGCAAATGTTCCTGGAGCACAACCCCACCTCTCCCAACGATCTGCATCTGTTCAGCTTGTATAGACATGTGCTCAGCTGTGCATTTGTGTGTGACTTGTGAGTATGAGTAAGGAACAGTGAGCTGCTTTTGTGCATGTGGGGACATGTGTTGTCCCTCTTTCTCTCTGTGTGTGTGTGTGTGTGTGTGTGTGTGTGTGTGTGTGTGTGTGTGTGTGTGTGTGTGTGTTGGTGCAACAGGGGGGACTAATGTGGCATTCTCCTGCTGCTTCCATCGCCTGGTTCGAACTTCAGCTGTCCCAGTGGGCCAAAGCCAGACCATTCGCATAGCTCTGGTGTGTGTCTGCACTCTGTGACCCAGGACTGTGTGTGTTTATAGTTGTGTGTGTGACTGTATTGTCCGTTCCAAGATCCAGCAAAAAAAGGCTTGTGTAAATGAAGGAGTGAAGTCCAGAGGACCCCGCGTTGTAGCGCAGTGGAGCAGTGAGTCACTGTTCTGGTTGAAGCTTCAGTCCAGACAACACGAGTTCCTACTGGTGGATCACGACAGAGCTTGCGGTGACATCAAACAAACCACATAAAACATTTTTTCTTTTATAACATTGAAATATGTGAACAAAAAAAACAGCATATAACCTCTGCCAGCCCTGAGGGAGATCCTCCAAGTTTTCAAGTCACTCTGTCACATCCCTAAATACAGGTTGAGTAAATCGTCTGTCACAGAAGAATGAAGAAAAATGCAAAGTACCAAGTTCAAGTTAGCAGACAGACACTTTGAAGCCTTTGTGTTACAAGCAAAATATACTGTGACATATCTAAAGCAATGTAAAAGTAACAATCATTCAGATTTATGTTGTTGAACTGCAAGGTTAAAGAAGCATTGTTTGTTTTTGGTTGCATCATCTAGAAAAAAAGCCTGTGAAGAACTAGTAGAGAAAAAAGTATTAATTCCTTTCACAGGTGTTCCACTTTGGTCCTAGTTAAGCTCCTACAAAGCCAAAATACCAAAACGTACAGCCAATATGTGTAGATAAACTAAACTTTAAAATTACATATCCATACATATCCATGCTGGATAATCTACACACTTCCACCTTAGAGACTATTTTTTCTAAGAGGTCCTCCAGGTAGCAAGGAGTGGAGTGCTGCGCTCAAGGGCTGCGAGGACCCCACCTTTACTGACTTTCTAAAGAAGTGTTTGGACTGGGACCCCTCGTCTCGCATCACCCCTAGCCAGGCCCTCAGACACCCTTGGCTGTATCGGCGCCTATCCAAGTCCCTACCTGGGACCGATAAGAGCCCAGGGGCTAAGACTAAGTATCTCCAGTGAAGACTGTTCCCAGTAAGGTGTTTGTGCTATCCTGTGTAACTGTAACACTGTTTCTGGAAAGACACCATTGAACTGTTCAAACCGAAATTGTCCCAGATTATATTCTATTCATCTATATTTTAATAGGGTGGAGGCAGAAATCCAAACATAGCTCAGGTGAGTTTACAACCTTAAACAAACTGTGCTTTTGTCGCTCATATGATTTGTCTGCATATGCAGCTGACTGCAAGAACACTATAAAGCTAATTGCATCTAATCACAGGTATCCACATGACAACATCAAGACAGAGATAGACAGAGAGATGTCTACACTTTGAGTCAAACCTGGCAGGTCAAGATTTGTTAACCTTCGTGGCAATCAAGGAGCCGTCACCCCACTCGTCCCACGCTAACCAGCAGAAGTCCTGCTGTGGCTCCTTATGGTCTAAAGGCTTAGGCTCGTTCTCTCTTAAGGAGAGAGGAGAGGAGAAGGGAAACACCATCTTATGTGTGTGGTTCAGAGAACAGAATTCAGTGTGCCGAAGGAGCTGTAGGGACGTGTGAGCCTTAGACCATATGGTCAGAAGGTGACTGGATTGGTGTCTAATGGGATTGATCTAATCTGCTTTTACATTTATAGAGGAAAGAGGGGAGGTCGAGAAAGACAGGCATTCAGACACATTTAGATTTAGAAAACATCTTACTGTAATGTAGTTTCTTGATTCTGAGAGGAAGTCATAAATATATAATTGAAAAGGATAGCCTTAAGGAAATCAAAACAATATAGGGGAAATATATCAGTTAAAACACGTTTGTTTTGACACAAATTCTAAAGATCTAATATGCCATAGCCTACCGGCCATGTAGGCCAAAACAGGATTGTCTCTCTCCTCTCAGACATGGTCTGCTTGCTTGCTTGCTAATCTTGGTCATTTGAATGAACGCATTAATGTGGGCACAATGACTTTGCTGTTGACGAGAATGAGTGAGCCACGCCCAGGTTGAGGAGAAACGATGTCGTTTCACTGCGAAGCTTCCTTCATACTTTCAAGATCAGCTGGCATTAAAACCCCTGGGTTAAATTCCCCAGCCACCCACTCATCAAACAACACCTCCGTCTCTCTCTCTCTCTCTCTCTCTCTCGTCTTCTTCGGTAGGTGATGTTGCTCAGCCGGTTCCTCCTCCTCCTGTTGCGTGTATACCTGACTTTTTCTTCCCTCTGGGCTCCAGCCTGCGATTGTAAACATCCATGAATCATCAGTGTTACGGGAGATGATCGGTCTAACGTCATAATTACCAGAGAATCTTCCACAATATTTTTCCACTCTCATCCCATCGATCTGTTCTGTTACCCACACAGATAGGACAGAGGGTACACAGGGTGCTGTGAGGGGCAGAAGCAAAGCAGAGGCACATTACGCAGAGGTGTAAAGTACTTTCACACATAGATGCTAAAATAACCTCAGAAAAACAAGATAAATCTAGCTATTGCAGTGGCAGGACACTAGACTTTTTTGACTGCAAGGAGCCCCTCCAATTTTGTCCCTAAGATATCCAGATCTTCCGAAACTTTCCTAGAAGTGAGCGCCTGTGATTGCTTACTGACTGGAAGTGACATCATAACACACCCAGCAGTGCGTCACGTCACAGCAGGGTAGACGCAGCTGCAATTGAACACTACTACCAACTATTGTCGACGCTTGCTCATTAGCTCACTGTAAAGAAACCTGCACCCATCATTTATTTTATCAGTTGCGTCTACCCTGCTGTGACTCCTTAATAAAGAAAATACCATCCGAAACTAATTGAAGTATCATCGCTGTTACATACATTATGTATGTGTGTCAGTAAAAGGCAACTGTGTAGCACTTCTAGAACTGGATGAGTGAGAATCTCCACATGTACGTTGTTCAGCCTAGTGTTAACGACTTTCATGGAAGTGCATAATAACAGGGCAGTGTCGGTCTCACACGCTGCCTCGAAGTTGTGTCACAGGCCACTGACTCATCAGTGTCCGCTGAATCTGTAACCTAATCGCAGACTGAAATCTAATTCGCTTGATGGTGATTCACTATACCGACTGAACCAGGGGCCCTCTGGAGACACACTTGTTTCAGAACGGAGGCCGCCCCAGGTGTCAAACAGCAAAAACGTCACAGTAACTGCTGGTTTCGAGAGCTTCAGGTGACAGATGAGGAATGGTGATCTGAATCAAAGTTTCTCTTGAGCTATTGTCTTACTACCTCTGCAAAATCTCCCCAGAAAACAGAGCTTTCCTCAGACTTGAATGAAAAATCTGATTTAAAAATAAAATAAAAATCTTCTGAGTGTTCATGGGCAAATCTGTGGACAGTATGTGTAGTATTTTGCAGATCATGACATGAATGTTAAACACCTAAACACTGTTGCTTTGTTTTTTGGCCTTGCTGTTTTTGATTGACATTCACAGCAGAGAGACAGGCTTCTACCAGGTGAGCTGCTGAGGTGCCCCCCACTTTTGATTTTAAAATATAACCTAAGCTGCTTTTTGTCAAAAAATATGTTTCAAAGCAGAAATCAACCCACAGCAGCACATTTCAGTTAATAATCATTTTTATTTTCTTTAGAAAAAGAAACTATCACAACTTCATTTGGTTACTGTACAGTTTCTCTTCTCGTAGTCACTCAGTCTGATAACAGGTTTGTGATTTCATGCTGGAACACCAAACACCCTCCTACTAACGCACACCACTAGTACAACATGACAGTATACAACTTCCTCTTTGTCCATTTTTGCATTTTACATCCTCTGATATTCTGGACTGAATAGCAATAGAAACCACTTCTATAAAAAAAAAACAATGGAGACAGAGTAGAAGAAATCCCTGACAGTTCCACTTAGGAAACGAGGGACGAGAGAAAGAACTCTTTGAGCGGTGTGGTCCATTCAACATGCACCTGATGTATTTCTGTGTGCGTGTCTGTGTGCGCGCGCTTTGGACAGCACCATAATTCGCTATGCACGTGTGAGTTTAAGAGGTTCTCTGCCCTACATGAGACAAGAGTGAGAGAAACGAGAGCGAGAACGAGATGGTGGGGGAGGAGAGAGAATTTAGGTCAGATTGTGGAGCATGCAGACCCCCTTCACGGAAAAACACTCGTCTATGCATTCTCTCGCTCTCAGTGGACAGGACTGCATGCATTTCATCCATAGTCGGGACTGAGGACTGTAAGTGGAACACACTTCATATAAGATTAAGGGATGTATCAAGTATGTCTCCCTGAGAAACACTTCTTTCTTCAGTACCATAAAAACCCTCGTTTGTCACTGGCCTGTCCTGTCAACTCTTCTACACCTCCCCCTGAAAGAAAAAAAGAAACTTGGCTCATATTAAACATACCGCCCTTCATTTTATCCCATAATCTCTCTCACCCTGCACTATTCTTGCATTAGGATTAACACACCGCTGCCAACAATCACAGCAGCCAATTAGGGGAATGGGCAGGTGACATTTATATAAACTTCAACTTTCCACAGCCAACTTTCCACCCCACAGGTGTGTATGTGCAATGGCTTACAGTTGTAAGCCAGCCTCACGCAAACCAGTGTGAAGTACCGAGTGTGATGGTGACACCTTTGTGACAGTTCTAGTGGAGCTACTGCTGGGAGGAGGGTCCCGTAAAAAGGTTGTCCTATGCCCTCTCAATGTCTACCCGAGTAGGACCACAAAGCACACACACATATTAACGTCACATATTGAGCTGACATGCAAGCACCCGCGATCAGGAAAGGTAGAAAAAGAGAGCAACTAGAAAAGAAAAAGTGAAGACTTATTGCTAAAAACGGTTTTCCTAATTGTTCACTACATAATGCCAAACCCTCTTTACCTGTGTGAAAGACATTTTTCTGTGTGTGTGTGTGTGTGTGTGTGTGTGTGTGTGTGTGTGTGTGTGTGTGTGTGTGTGATTTCTGTGTCAGTGTACGCAGGGCCCAAACACTACAGCATGATTCTATGTTTCTTTTTTATATTCATTGATGTTGACTGAACAATTCTTTGCTTGCTAACTGTAACCTGATAACGGTAATCTCTGTAGCCCTTTTCAAGTTTCACTCATACAAACGCTTCCCAAGAAAGAGCGGCGCCCTCTGAGTGTTAAGAAAGAAGTGTGAAGTGAGGCAAGTGACAGTGCAGGTGTGCTTGAGAGTGTTTTACTAAAACACAACACTCACGTGAGAAGACACTCGGGTTAAAAACATTTGCTCATTAACCAAGCTGTCCAGTCACACGAGGAAGTTTTTAAAAAGCATTATCTAAATCAAACCGTATCAATGGCTGTCAGAAACTCCACAGCCACTCAAGGAAATAGTCTGTATAAAAACTGTTTTAGTGTTTCTTTTGTCTCTCTCTGTTCAGCTAATATTAAAAACCAGGAACTGGGGTGTCGACACCTCTCAGTAGAAAACAAATAAAACAACAACCAAACGAGTTGTAAAACCTAGGCTCCACTTTCTCCTGTACTCTGACTCCTCCTGAGGAGTGCAGAGGAGGAAGAAGTGGAGGGAGAGAGGAGATTACAGGACTCTCTCTCTCTATCTAAGAGACGAGTTTGGGTAGGACCGTGCGAAGAGGTATGGCGTCCCCAGAATCTCCCATCATGTTGCTCCTCAGTTTGTTGTTGGCAGCTGTGGTGCCTAAGATTGGCCCCCCTTTGACCAGGATAGAGGGGAAGGAGGTGCTGTGGTGCTCGGGGAGCCGTTTCACCGTGGCCCCTGGGCTCTTATCGGTCCCAGGTAGGGGCTTGGGTAGGCGCCGATACAGCCAAGGGTGTCTGAGGGCCTGGCTAGGGGTGATGCGAGACGAGGGGTCCCAGTCCAAACACTTCTTTAGAAAGTCAGTAAAGGTGGGGTCCTCGCAGCCCTTGAGCGCAGCACTCCACTCCTTGCTACCTGGAGGACCTCTCATCTTTCCACGGCGAGAGCGAGACCCCGTTAGCACAGTGGCCCCAGTGGGCAAGGTGTTGGCTCCGCAGTAACGAGGGTGGCCCTTGGAGTTGATGAAGTTCTTTGCCCGTTTGGACTGCTCCAGGATCTTCTGCGGAGGCATGCCCAGCAGCTCCATGACACAGGCCAGCTGGTCGCCCTCGTCCTCGCCGGGGAACAGGGGGTAGCCGGTAAGCAGCTCGGCCAGTATGCAGCCGAAGCTCCACATATCAATAGGAAGGCCGTAACGTGAACCGAGGATCACCTCTGGAGCTCGATAGAAACGAGACTGGATGTAGGTGTACACCCGCTGGTGGTCAAAACAGCTGGAGCCAAAGTCAATCACCTGGCAGAGACAGAAAAGGAAAGAATTGTATGAGTGAACATCAAGTGTACAAACCTGTTATAGGGCTTTCACATGTATGGATGTGCCAGGTGTCCTACCTTGATGCCACTGCGTCCCTGCTGTTTGAGCAGGATGTTCTCTGGCTTGAGGTCACAGTGGATGATTCTGTGCCTGCTCAGGGCCTCCAGGCACTGCAGGATGGAGTGTGCAAACTTTCTGACCAGCGGCAGGCTGAAGCCCTGGAACTTGTTGCGCTTGATCAGTTCATACAAGTTCATGCTCAACAGCTCAAAGGTCATGCAGATATGGTTGCGGAAGGTGAAGTTTTCAAGCATGTGCACAACGTTCATGGTGCCGTTACGATCCTGCTTGCGCAGATGCTCCAGGATGCGGATCTCCTCCTGCGCCTGCCGGTGGAAACGCTTCTCATTGCGCACCATTTTCAGAGCCAGGTGCTGCTGCAGTTTGTGGTCGTATACCTTAGCCACTTGGCCAAAGCTACCTTTCCCAATAATCTGAAGAGGGAAATAAAAACTGGGTTAGCTAAAAATTTTACATTATATTTGTTTTACAGACACAACTGTAATTGTGTTTCTAAAACACTTCACAATATGCGTGTCTGACCTTGAGGAACTCGTAGCGGTAAGCCAGATGGTCATGGGGGACATTAATGTATCCTCCCTGCTCATCATCGTAGCCACAGTTGTTGTTGCCTCCAGCTATAGCAAGTCTCTTCTTGGCGTTGGGTCCCACGAAGTAGATGTCTGGGTAGGAGTGGATCTCGGTCTGCTCCAGGGTGGTCAGTTGAGATCGGTACAGTCTCATAGCCTGGGTAGGAGTGAGAGGGCCACACAGCTTCCCACTATTCCCTCCACTCCCAACTCCACCCTGTGGGCCAGAGGAGTCACTGGAGCCCTTGCTGGATTCACTGCTGTGGCAAACAAGCGCAAGAGAAGCATGGTGATGAACAACTGAAGTGGTGTTCCTCTCACTTGTAAATTTGTGAAAATGTCCGGCCACGTGATGTTTTTTAAAGTTCTCTTGGCGTCTTCGTGTGTGTGTGTGTGTCTTTCTCACCTGTCTACACTGTGCTCCTTGGACAAGCTAGAGACCGGGGCAGGTTTACTGGGCGTCTGACCAGTGGTCCCACTGTTCTGGGTGGTTGCTGTGGTTATCGCATTGATCTTTCGGTTGTTGGTGGAGTCTTCATACAGGTACTTGACCTTTAGCTGGCCACCTCGCACAGTTACCTGATCCCTCATTACAGCCTTGTTACTGACAACCTATTAAGAGGAGGGGGGGGGGGGGGGGGGGGAGCGAGAGCGAGACCATGGACAAAAAGAAAGCCATTAGAAAATCCATTTGGTAAACACTCCACTGGAGCGTATTCAGTCGATGAACAGGGTGCAGAAGACGTGGTTTAGTGTGTTGTATGAATGAATAGAGTGAAGAGAGGACCTCTATGATTTTGGAGAGTGTAGTATCTACGGATTGGTGACACAATAAGTGCTACTTGTAGCTTTCAACACCTTAACCTAGAGGCAACTGACAGTCATGCACAAAATACTTCTTTGTATTGCTGGACTCATTTTTTATTACTTTAATTTGTATTGCATTTTTGGCTCTGGACAGAACATCATAAGCCTCCACACACAAACACACACACACCATTGAACAAACTCAACAAAAACAGCTGTTTGAGGCAGTTCAGACATTTATGCAGTCTTAATGTCAGTTATTCGATAGCAGTTAACAGTTCAGTTACTTGTTGGCATCATGTAAATAATCCATTTTTCCAAGTTCTTGTCGGAGATATCGCCTTTAGTTTTTAGTTGGTATGTCAGCTTTTCCACTGTATGGATATCCGGACATTCTCAAATCCATACCAGTATCTCGTTATAGCTTTTATCCATGGCTATAAGCAGAATTTTTGCAAGCAAAGAGGGACGACAGAAAAGCTGAAAAACAGATAATGGCATACATATGTACATATCACCACCTCATATTAACATGGAGAGAGTGCAGAGAGAGCGATTCCCTGTGAACTCATGATTCATGCCACAAACATAAGTGGAATGTGCATCTAGTTAGCAATCTAGCTCGGCTTTTGTATGATGCAGCACATAAACGGCGAATTTCAGTCACAGGGCAGCAGATATGCAGCAACCAAGTAGGTGAACTAGCAAAACTGGATCGAGATCCAGTCTGGTAGGAAATGTAGAAACAGCCCTACACCCAACTGCAACCCACATCCCTACTACCAGCCTACTTGTTTCTTTGCTAGCTGTTAGCAATTAGGTGAAAGGTAGAAGCCATCTTTGGCAAAACAAATAATATTTTAATTTGTATAGCCCAGCTTTTAACTTCTTGAAAAGATTTTAATATTTTGATTGGGGTTCAATATGACTGCTAACTGGCTGGCCTCAGCTCATGGCGATTAGCATAAATAACAACAGAGATTGCATCGGTGTCTGGACTAAACAATAGCTCTCCATTTTGTAATCCATTTAGAAAGTCTGTGCCCACAAACAACCTGAAAGGTTAGATGAGTTTCAGGAACGCTTTAGTCCTGCTCTCAGCCTGCCAGTAGACTCAAGACTCGTTTCGGCAACCCCAGGAATTCATTCCTCCTCATTCCCCGTCTCTCCCTCTCTTCTCTCTCTCTTACCAGCGGAAAGAACCTTCCACAAGATTATGGAGCACAAGGGAAATGACAGTCATTATAGTTACATTATACTCTTAAACTATAGAAGCAGTGTGGCTGTTAATAAGACACGCTGACATAAACTCAGCGTGGCCTTCCTATATGGAGACACACGGGAGAGGCGTATTTACTGGGTCTGTCTAGCTGTCTCTCTTTCACATGAACACTCCTTATTTTAATAGCAGTGTGGTTTCACCCATCTGAGTGGGGAGTGGGGTGATTAGACTGCTATGCTGCCCTGTGGAACTTCTGGTCTATGGTTGAAACTGCATCAGCTGATAAAGACAACACAACAAGGAAATGCACATTAAAAAGAAGGCGTTGGCATGTGACGCTGAAAGTGGATGCAGCTCGGAGTGCGTTTATGTTGTAAGTTTGAGTCCTAAAATAAAGGAGGAATACATGTAACCATGTAGTCTTAACTTATTAAAAACGGCCCTACTGCTGACCCACGGTCCCATGCAGCTGTTGTCCCAAAGCGGTTCTACAAACACAGTGAATGTCACTTATCGAGCCTATTCAACCACACACACAAAAATCAAAGCTTTCTACATGTAGAGCACCAACTGTGATGGACTATTGGTTGACCTTGCAGGGGGGGCAATTAGAAAAAAAAAAAACATATGTAAACTTTCAAAAAGTGACCAATGGTGGAAATGAAAACCAGAACATGCAATTCTTCTTTACCAGCAGGTAATACTGAAGGTGGGGAGTCCTCTGTGTGTAAATCTGCATGCTTCAGCAGATGGAGAAGAGCTAATCTCTTTGCTGTCAGAGACACTTGTGTGCTTTTCTCCTTCACTCAGAGTTGCACAACTCAACACATACAGACCTTTGACACACACACACACACCAAAATCAATGTGCGCTGAGCAGAGCGGTCCGCTCTCTCACTCATTAATGTTGTATTACGACCCGGAACTAAGTGTTACTGCAAAATTCAGTTTATTTGTTTGACCTTTCCTTTAATAAAGAACTAGTATGACATCAGTTTATTACTTTAATAGTGCATGAGACAACTCTGAGTACAGTACAACACACTGAATTGGGGCAAGCTACTGTCAGTCACATTCAACAGAGGATTTTACCTCTGTGAGAGTGACAGAAAATACAAAGGAAAAGGGACAGGGCAGGAATAGAAAATGAGGCCTGACCTCAGTGTTAGCCCACTGATGGCGGATTACACGAGGCCGAGGAGGAAGAGGGGGAATGTTGATTGGTGATTTTGTTTGTGGGTCACATTTTCAAGTCCAATAAATCTTTACAATATATGAAACCAGCCTTTTTTCCCTCCTTCTGCTGGTGTGGGGGTCTGTGGAGTGTCGTCTGTGTTTGTGCATTTTCTGCCAAAGGGGCTTTTCAGAGAGGCAAACATAGGGGACAGATACCCCTTTAGGTCCTGCAACTTTTCTTTTCCCTTGTAAAACATGTTAAAACAGATGCATCACAACTTGTTACCAGATCTAAGAGTGAAGAAACCAAAAAATAAGCAGCAACTATATTTACTGAAAAGCAACTTATACTGATATATGGGTCAATCTACTGAACCCTATGAACGGCATCTTATCACTGGGAGTTACTGGTTTCCCCATAAATACACATGACTACACACAGATCAAACGTGTTTTGGTTCTTCTGTCAAGTCTTTTTTGTCCGAGCAGATGAGGACAGTCAAAAAAAACGGAGACCATACAGTATGTCAATATACTGTACAATGGTAATTTTGCATCCTGTGAAATGCGCTGTTTTGCACATTCAAACTACAAAAGTTCATACGGCTAATAATTGCTGTTGGATCTCTCTATTTACTTTGGACAGAGACACAAAATGGCTACTTCACATCAGCTAATCATGAGAACTGCCCGCTGCAACACACTCATGTCCCCTCAGGCAGTCAATCAATATTACTCACATGATCACATGCTATTCTCATTGAAGGGAAGAAAAACTGAATTACACAGGTTGGACATAAGAGGTAAGACGAGAGATAACCCCTCCTGCCCGCCAAACAAGACTGAGAAAAGGAGCGAACGAGAACAGGGCTGAGTGGGGAATATCTCTCTGAGGAACAGGATGTCTGGAGACAGAGCGTGCTTCAGCACAGGAAACACGGCTTTACTGGCTTTGTGCATGTGAGTGTTTGTGTGTGTACTTACTGTGTGTTTAGGCATAGGGGGCAACCCGGACGGACTGTTTGTATCAGCGTCGTCTTTAAGGATATGGTCTGTCCTCATGTATGAGTCATACAGACCATCGCCATGCCGTGCTGAAGGAACAAAGATGAACACATGATCAGTGCCATAATGTAGAACCATCAAATCTGTGACACAGACAGTTGGGGATGAAGGCTGGCAATGACGTTCAGAGGAAACGCCTACAGGATACAATCTAATCTCCACAGAGGCAGACCATCCCTTGTTTGTTCAAACTAGGCAAAGTCTCATTGATTAGTTACAATTCTGATGTCTACCTTAAGACTAAAACAAATGGTTTGGCATGACCCAACAAACCCCTTGAGCTAACCTCAGGACAGCCCCACAGCACTGCTCTCTGTAGACCAGTGGGGATGCACATTGTCTGCCACAACATCCTAGCCCACATTAACGGTGAAAAGGCCATTATTAATAGATACAATGGATGTATCTGCTGTGTCCAATACATTGTACCCAAGGCCAGAGCTCCAACTTGACCAGCTTAGATAGGGCTTAGAGTCCCAGATCGCTAGCGCTGCAGGTGGTATTATTGGCCTAATATGGGTAACAGATGCCACTGTGACGACAGCATCTTTCCGTCTGCCCATCTGTCCATTCAGGCCGAGTCATGTAGCGCACACACACACCAGGTGTGCTCAGAAATAGAGCTCATATGGAAGGATGCGGGGCACTTTGTCATTCAATAGTGTTGTGTGTGGGTGCTCACATCTGTGGCATCAAGCCAAACACCTCATGTGAGATGAGACAGAGTAGATGGATGAGAGATGCATTTGGGACTGGTAGGTGGAAGCCAGTTACTCAAATGACAAAACTCCATCAGCCGGCTGTTCGTCGTGTCGTTTAGCTTACCCACAAGTTGCTACTTTAATAGAAGAAAGCTCTTAGTATTTATCTCAGATAGCTTGAAATAAGGCAGAGTAGCCTGTTAGCATAAGCCATTTATATAGAGCTATTGTGTTGGGTTAGCTCATTAGCAAAAGGCCAAAACAGTGGAAGGTATGGTGTTCTCTCTCTGATTAGCCCTAGAAGTGTGTGGTAACCATGTGCAGGTGCGTCAGAGCCCATGTCCCTACAGACCAGCTCCGGGACAGATTAGATTAGACCTGCTGCCCGGATACTGATGCATTAGACCTGCACAGCACAGCAAACAGAGGCATTAGGGCTCCACACACACACAATATTAGCAAGCACAGACCCCATTAGGCCTCTGCAAACTCCTAATCACTCAATGGGGGCTCAGCACATTCTGTACAGCATCTGACTCTGTTGTCCAAGCAAACTTTGAGGGTGGCTTGGGGTAGAAGGGGATTAAACAGATCCCCAACTTTAAACATCCAGCCTACTACATCCAGATCTCCACAATGTGACAAACCCCATTCTCCTTTGAACAGCAAAGGGGTAGAGGACAAGGTTCAAGCAAACAGACATAACTACAATAGATCATGCGTCCTAAAACGTGCAAGAGGGGGTAAAGTCACAGCGTTTTTCCCTCCTCTTCCTGGTATCCTGGACAAAGTGTCTTCTTACAGTGTCACCAAATGTACACTTTCTAGCATACACGCACGTTTAAAAAATGCCTGAACCCCAAACACACATACAGGCAAACACAGATGACGTCAGTACAAAACACAATTAACGTAAAACAACAGCAAAGATGACAGCCACGGTACAAATTCCAAAACAGCTGTTTAAAAAAAGTAGCATAAACAGATATGAAGCCTCATCAAACTTCGATAAGACTGGATATGCTTACGAGGAAGATGATAAAAACTGCTCGGAGCTTCCTGGACCCTCTTCTAACACATTCACAGACAGGAGTCTCGTGATCGATATGGAGTTGCGAAGCAAACGAAAACATGTTTACACCCCGCATCTTGTGAAACTGTGACTCGAGCTGCATCTGTCCGTTATGTCCACGAGACGTGACATTTACACCGGGAGCCAAGAAGATTTGTCAATCAAAGCCATTTTAAGCGCAAGGTATTTCTGTAAAGAGCTGCTTGAGGGTGAACCTAATGCCACGGGCTGCCGTGCTGGCAGTGTTTCCACTTTAACGCTGAATCTGCAGGGGAAAACATTTAGCGGAGTTACAGGTTACTGACAGAGAGTGCAACACTGTGTTGTGGTTACCTGTTGCTATTGGGCCCTCTGGTTTTCTGCTTATGATCATCATGATTGCAATTAAAGTGTGATGCCAGCATCCGAAGTGGGGAAAACAAATCCCGAATAAAAAAGTGGAAAACAATGATTCAAACTAGAGTCACGTGAGAAACTTAGCAAACAGCATTTATTACTTTGCCGTCTGCTAAAAAAAATAAGTCCCCTTGAGTTGTGGTTTCGGGTTTAACTAACTCGGGTTATTTTCTAGCTTTCTTCTGGGCTTTGCCTGTAATTTATCCTTATTTTATTAAAACCACAGAGATGTGTATTCTGCTCTCGCCCTGGCTAACTTTAGCCTCCCTGGCTGCAGTTTGAAAACCCTGAGCAGGCGGTGGGGGTCGTCTCCCCTCAGTTATCTAGCCAGCTAGCTGGTACAGCCACAAAAACACTCGTTTGCCCGAGAGCCGCTCCCTCTAATAAAATAGTTTGAGTCCAAATGTTACAGCTTGGTGGTCTGACCCGTGTGCCCCTCGCCTTTCTCTGCCGGTACAGTGAGTCGATCCAGAGCACCATTCCCGTGCTTATTCCCGGTTAGCAAACAGCGATGCTAGCACTCGTTGAATCCCCGGGATCGTGTCCTCCTTCGGGACAGCTTGGGGCTGCTGCTCGTCTTCAGGGACGGCTAGCCTACATAGGCTAGCTGTACTCAAGACCCATGTTGACTGCAGAAACCACCAGGGGCATCGCCTTTGCAGAAAAGCTTCACCTGGACTCAGGGCAATAAAGCGGCGGTGTTTAATCCGTCTTCTCCGCGGCAGGAGTATCTTATTCGACGCAACTGTGTGTGTTGTTGCTAGGGCGTCTTCACTGAGCCTGGAGTCGGCAAGGCGAGCGGAGGGAGGGAGCAGGGCGGGGCGTAGCGAGCATCCACACAACAGGCAGGAGGGCGGGGCGTAGCGAGCATCCAGACAACAGACAGAAGGGCGACCTGCAGCGCCCAACTGCAGCTCTGCATGGGAGCTGGTGTCAATGTCCTCAACAATATACTGTAAATGTGCTCTATTATAAAACTGCATGTCCTATACACCGTGAATTAAACACCAGCGATGTGAAAAGTCTTTTCTGTCTGTTGAGTCATTAAGGTCAAGTTATTAATAGTTATTGATAAAGGGTATTACACGTCATGTCTGTGGTTAGTAATGTTAATAAATCATTAATAAAGGGTGATTAGCATCAGGTCTGCAGTTATACATGTTGACAAGTCATCAGTAGAGAGTAGGCTAATAAAAACAATCAAAGTCTGTAGCTGTAAATGTTCATAAATTCATTTTCACTGCATCACTTTTCCAAAGACTCAGAGGTCACATTATGCATTGGATGAGTCTTACTGATGAAATACAAAGCAAAACAAAGACAAATTCAGACTGAATAGTTGTTCTTATTAATGGCTTATACGTGAAGCATCAGTAAATTATGTATTAAACCTTAATAGGGGCATTTGTTCCAACTTACAAACCCTCTATAAAGTGGTACCCATTCTCACACACACACACACACACACACACACACACACACACACACACACACACACACACACATTCATTCATACACTGATGACAGACAGTGCCACGCCAACCTGCTCTTCAGGAGCAGTAAGGGGTTCATTGTCTCACTCAAGAAGGCTTCGACATTCTCTCTGGAGGAGCTGGGGACATAACCAGGAACCCCTAGATTACTATAAGACTATTACTTTTATTATTTTCTTGGTTTTTGGACCATTGGACAAAACATATAATGAAACTAATCACTAGTTGCAGCTCAAGGGCTAAGATGACTTATCCTCAGGGCCCACACAGGAAAGCTGAACGTTGGACTGAAACTGGAGAGGGTTTGAGATCTGTACAGGGCTAGATATAATTAGGAGCAGGGCAGAGGACAGACAGAGTGAGAGGGGAACAGGCTAAATTCAGACAGTGATACATGCTGGGCAGAGGGTGATGCTAATATTAGCTCTTTCTCAGAGGTGAGAAGAAGGGTCTGTCTATATTTGCTGCCATAAATAAGCATACTAACACAGTTTCAGGCAGCCCTCTGGGCAGCAGCCAGCCCCTAAGGCCAGCGTGGCCATGCTGATTATTCTTAGATGGTGGTGTATAGAGAGAGTAGGGTGACAATGCCTAAAAATTGATCTGCTTATTGCACTTTCCTCTCAAAAGGGTTCAAGGTGTAAGTGTGTGGACCAAGCTGTGCTCTAATCACAGCTAGTGAATTTACAACCACAGCAAGAGGTGGTACCAGGTGCAAAGCTAGGTCCTTGTGGGGGCTGGGGGTCCTGGCTGTATTTGGTCTCAGAGCCTGTGACAGACACTGACACCTGTGGGTTTATTGGTCTAACACCTTCTTTTGAATGCCCTTTGAAAACAGAATTCGCCTAAAATCAACCACATCATGCAAAGTATTGTGTAAAGCTGTGAGTCCCCGCTGAACCTTAATGTTTTATTGCGTCAAGCATATCACAACATATGAAAACAAAAATCACAGACACATACACACACACAGCCTTGTGTCACTACCTTCATGGGAAGCCGTCATTTCTAGGGGAATGCATTATGTCGGGGCCCCCCGACATAATGCATTCCCTTACCCCTTTACCCTAACCTGAACCCCAAAACTATGCCTTGACCCTCAAAAAGTCCTTAAAATTTGTGGGGTCCAGCATTTTGGTTCCCATAAAGCTGACGGACCACACAAGTATAGTGGAATCCTGGTTTTTGGACCCCATGAATACAGTAAAACAAAAACACACAGCTTCCAGTCTGCATGTTTAGATCGTTCTTGCAGTTTCGATGAGGTATTGCCACCTGCTGGTGATTTGACAGCAATACAAGCTGGCGTCTGGTGATGAAATCATGAGACGTAAAGTTTACTTGGGGCATGTCTGTCTGGACAACACAGTCTTCATCACTAAATGGTTCACATCTGTATCTCTTAAAAGATATGATTAAATACCACAAAATTCGACAAGCACTAAAATTGAGCACAAGCACATTACTGATTCCTTTGGAGCAATTCTCTCTTCACTGGTTTGTTGGAATTCAGTGCCTAGCTCAAAGAAACTTTTGTTAAGTGGACCAACATGGAGAAAGAAAACTAGTGTTGGTTCGTTTCTTTTTTTGTAACCCATGTCAGTCAAGGTAACTGAGTAGCATCTCTTCAGGATTTCTTCTAGGAACTCCTTGTGGTTTTTAACCTCCTGAGAAAGACGGTTTCTGTGTGAGAAAATATTTCACGTGACGTGATAAAGGCCTACATGAAGTGATTTTCTGCTCAAGTTAGTGTTGAAGATGCATAACAGGGAACCATTTTGGGTCTCATGATGTAGGGACACAGTAAAGTATGAGACAACATAAAATGTAGAAGAGGTACACTGTGGCCTCCAGTGAAACCATGTCAAAACCAGAGACACTAGGATATGAGAACATTTCAATAAAGGGATGACCTTTTTATTTCATTTTGATAATCTGTACAGTTCTACTGCTATATTTATACACACTTCTTCAAATAAAACAAAACCAACTGCGAACAAAAAAGCATTAAGTCTCAACATCCTTGACACAATATCATTACAAGGAGGTAAATCATGAAATAAATAACACACACACCCACCCACACACACACACACACACACACACAGAGGGGTTGTTGGAAAGACAAATGTGTTCAGGCAAAGAAAGAAAAAATGACATATAGAACACCACCCAAGAAATACAGATTTGCACACATGCAAAAGCACCCATACATACACCCAGGCACCTGTAAGCTAAAAACACACCTTACATACATACACAGGGGCACATGAAACAAAAGGCACTGCCAGCAGGAACAGTTTGGGCTTTGGGTAGTGGTTCTATCATAAAAGAAACCAGTTTGGGTTTACTGTTAAGCATGTGCTTATGGACAACGGGCCTCATTTATCAGTACTTCTATTGTATAAAATAAAAGATGAAAAATAAGGGTGTGTGGAAAAGGTCTACAGTAAATGCTTTGGTTAGGTGTATTCATTTGTTAATACATGCACACCAAACATTTCTTCTAAATCGACCTAATTTGCAGTTGTAATGTATTATTTTACATCAATAAGTGTCTTGATAAGTGAGGCCCAATGAGGGAACACTGATGACACACAGACACTCATTGTATAACACAATTCACATTATCTTCACTGCCCCGGATGATCTCACACACACACACACACACACACACACAGTAGGAATGATACCAAAAGAATAATATTTATCATAATAACAACAAAGTTAAACCTTGTCACTCTTTTTCCAGTGTCTACATAATACATATGCATTGCAAACACATCATTGGTACATCATAGCCATTATTATGAATTTTCTATACGTTTTGTTTCTTCTTCTTTTTTTTGGGTGGAAGGTGGGGAGATAAACAAAAAGAGAAGCAGAAATGCATGCCCAGCCCCAAAGCTGTGGGCCATTCTCAGTGACCTGCATCCACATGTGCAAAAACAGAAGCTGGTTTAATTTACATACTCCACCTTTAATTAGATAAACTCTTTCATTCTTTTAAAATCATCTCAATAGATCTGTCCCCCTAAGCTTTGGTGTAAAAATCCACTCCACATTCAAATGCAACCCACGTACAATGACAGCGCAAAGTCACTTCTACAATAAAGTGTAAAATCTGTAAAGGTATGTGGAGTGCCTCGCTCAGTAGGCTTCATCTGCAGGTAGATGTTCATGCAAGGTGGGTTAGATCAGGATTTAGGGAGGGAAAATGAACTCATAGTATCACCTGATAAGGTTATTTTTGTGTGTGGGGAGAGGACTGGTAACATCTTCTCACACGGCGTTAAAGTAGGTAAATGGAATCACAGGGAGCAAGTGGGCTAAAACAGGGGCGGTGTTTGGTTTCTTCCCGCCTTTAGGTTTTCTTGTTGCTCAACACATTCTCCCTGAGAAAAAAATCATCTTATCTTCCCATTCTGTGTTGTTCTAGCATCCACAGCAAAAACGCAGCCCTCTGCCTCCAGCCCTGACCCTAAACACCTCCCTCACAAATCCACACATCTTAATATTCCAGCACAAAAATAACACCCCAAGCTTCCAAGAAGAGGATAAGAAAAAGAACACTCTGTATGATTGTCCTTCTACCCCAAAAGAGATACTGAAAACCATGCCTTCTGTTTAAATTCTAACTCTATGTGCAGGGGGGGGCGGTGAGCTGACAGAGACTCATGCATAAGTAACACTTGCAGTAGCAGCAGCAGCAGCAGAAGAAGAGGGAATCTTTAAAAACATCACTGGTTAATATCAGTCTCAAATGAGATTTCAAGTCAGCGTTTCAGAGCTCGCTGTGTGTGTCCTTGGCAACGAAAATACACTACTTGTCCAATGAGCAAGCAGACCACACACCCAGTAGCCTTTCTCTCTCCTCAGGGAGTGGATGTATGGATGATTGAGGGGTGGGGGGCTTGTATGCGTCCTGAGAAAGGGTATGCGTCTGTGTGCGGATGTACTGCATGTTTGGGTGTATATGCGGTGGGTGGAGACAAGTCCAGCTCTGGCTCCAGTCTCTGAATAGATCAGGGGTCTTGAGGGGTCGGCGTGTGAAGGTTCAGTCTCCCCCTGGGTTGACGTCATAAGGTAACAGGTGAGCGGGGTCAGGGGTCATGTTGTTTTAGGGCCCGTTCTAGTTTCTGTCTGTATGCAGCGTATTTTTGCTTCACTGCCCGCAACCGCTCTGACTCCTCTTTTTCCAGGATTACCAGGAAGTTTTGCAGCTCAGGGACAGAGAATGCATGCCACTGTCAGAGAAAGAGGGGAAAACGATTATTAGAGTTTGCTGCTAGCCTTCTTTAAATGTTTAGAATAAAGGATAACTGCCTCAGCTGCCTTTATAAATACCATGCCATTAAATCCTGTAAATTAACTGTGAGAAAAAAAAGTCAGATACCTAAAAATCTGCCTGTACACCACAAGTGTGTGCGTATATTGTTGTGCTTTCTCACCTGCACCTCTTCAGTCTCATTTTCCTTAAGGACAAAGCTGAGCTGCTCTGGGTCAGGCCCTGCTAATAACCTCAGAAGAAGAGGACGCTCACACAGAGGAAGCTTCTGGAAAAGATCTGGAGGGGATAAAGAGCACCAAGAAAAACATAAAATTCAGTATATTGCATATGTTTCCTACAAATGAGCTAGTAACTGGGTGTCTTTTCCTCACCCTGTCCGTCGCGGTGCGTCTGCTTGTACAGTGCAAACTTGCGGGGATTGTCCAACACCATGAACTTCTTCAGCAAGCCCTGGATGACCTCTCCAGTGGTGGTCAGAGAGCTGATGTGGAGCTGCTTCACACAGTCGCATGGTAGGTAGAAGGATGTTCTATTTTCACTCTGCCCATAGTCCGTCCCTTCCTGGCCCTCTGACGTTGCTTGATTGTGGCTAGCCGTCTGCCTGGATGCTCCCTCTGAGCCCGCCACCTCCAAAGAGGGGACTGTGACTGGTCGACTGAGCCTCAGGTGGACTTTAATGAAGCCTGTGTAGGATCCATCTGAAGCCTACAGCACACAGAGAGTTAAAAGGGTGACAGTTAGGGAGGAGAGGCACATTTCAGTGTTGATATGTGCGCCGTAGCAGGACTGGAAAGAAACACTGTAGAGAAATAGTTCAACATTTTGGTCCAGAGTTAGATGAGAAGGTTGATACCACTCTCATGCCTGTAGCCTTGCTTTGTCCAAAGGTCCAAAATTTATTGGCAGCCAAGAAACAGTTTGGCACATAACCCCTAATATCTCCTTTTTAGACTTTGGTATTTGTGTGGATTAAACCAACAATATGGTTATTCATCTTTAGAGGTCCTGGTAGGAGGATTTTGTTACCTTTTTGACAGGGACAGGCTAGCTGTTTCCCCCTGTTCCCAGTCTTTGTGCTAAGCTATGCTAACCTGCTGCTGCTTGCTGTAGCTTTATATTTACTGCATAGATACGAGAGTGGTATCGACCTTTTTATCTAACCCTTGGCAAGAAAGTGAATCAACGTATTTCCTCACAGACTACTTTTGTTCCCACTTTGTGTATCGCTACATTATGTCTCATAGCTCAATTCCCTGTCTGTCAACATCAAATTATGAATGCGAGGACGCACTAAAATCTAATTTCATTGTTAGTTTGACATGATACATTACAGTACATTCACCAGCTTCATGAAGTGTGTAAAACTCACCAGTTTCATGCCATTTTCAGAGACTTGAGCATTATACTTTTCTATCCTTGTCTGCACCTCTTCCTCTGACAGGTCCTTTGTTCCCCCCTCCTCTTCCTCCTTTGCTTCATTCTGCTGTAAGGCAGAGAGAGAAGGGGTGTCAGTATTAAAACATCAGAGTACTGGTAGTTTCAGTGTTTGATTTGCACCAGCAGATGGTGTTGTTTCCATAAAATGCTCAAGTTTGCTAATAGATACCTGAATACATCAGAATTAAGAGACACCAAACCTTTAAAAAAACTGACTTGAAGGCATACCAGGTGTAACATTTAAACCAGGTTGAAAACGAGACTAAACAGGATCCTGGCCGACTCATGCACTCTGTGGACTCTCTTGAAAATAACTACTTGCGACCCCACCTCCCTCTCCTATCCTCCATCTTTGTCAACCTCAGGCTGCTTCTCTGACTGTGGTTGATGGAGATTCTTCTAGACAGTATACTGTACTATCCCTTCCTCCTCAGCATGGACACACAACTCGGCAGCGTTACATGGGTGACAGGAAATGTGAATGGAGGAATTCACACAATTAGCATCACAGTGTGAGAGTACTGACAGCGTTGACTCCCTCTGAATATTACTCATTTCCCTCTGTGACAAGGAATGTGTGTGTGAGAGAGATGGAGAGGGAAAAGAGGGAAGAAGCAATGAAAGGAGGAAGAGAGGGAGGCAAAGAGGGGGAGGCAAGGAAAGAGGCAAGTAAGGGGTAAGTAATGATGAAAGAGCGGCTGCTGAGCCAGCCTTAGCAACACAGAGTTTGACTGGGTTATTTTTAGTACAGTGGGATGTATCCTCTCTATCTCACAATAGCATTTTTTTCTCCTTCTCCTGTTCGTTTGCATTTTCTGGGGCAGATAGAGAGAGCGCGTGTGTGAGAGAGAGCGAGAAAGAGAGAGAGAGAATGCAGGGCAGTAATACTTTCTGTAGGGGAGTCCTCTGGTTGTGTGATGAAGTCCCTGTTTCATTCAAGACAGATGTGGGTGTCTCTGCGTGTGCACACATATAGAGTGAGGCGCCTTGTGGTGATAAACAACACACACAGTTCTGTCCTTACATCTATCTGCGAATGTCAGCCTTAAAATTTAAATGTTGTAATATTATCATCTCTTTTTGCTGAATTTCAGCCAGGATGAGCTAAGCAATACTGTATGTGTGTGTGTGTGTGTGTGTGTGAATAGGAACAGTGAGAACAGGGGGGGTCTATGATTTTGCCCCCCACATAGCTCCTTCACTTTGTTGCTGCCTTTATTTCAGCCAATTATGGCCCTACTGTCATGATAAACATTAAGTGTGCACAGCAAAATACAAGGTTAAGAAAGGAATCTGAGGCATACGGAGGAGTTGACTTGTATCTAAAATTCCTCCAAGTCTAAAGGCAACAAAGTGAAAAGAACCTCACAGGAATTCCTGCGTTTGTGTGCGAGTTTCTAAATGTATCAGAGGCAGTGCCCTGCCCTCCTTTTCTGCATACCAGTGAGAGTGGTCAAGGGACAATGGAGCGGGACAATAGAGCAGTTTCCGCCCCTGAGAGTTCCACAAAGTCCTGGGACACTGCCCTGATTGGACCAGGTCACAAGGGAGCCAAAGCCCGACAAGACACAGAAGCAGAGAGATGTCAACCTGGACAAGTTCTGCTCTGCCTGCACTGGGGTTGCAGGAAAAAGATGACATGGAAATAATTTACATTCCCAACGTGCGTCGTGCAACGGGGTTCCAGAGCTCAGTTTAAGATGGTTAGTGTAAAATGAGTGATACTAAATGATGCAAGGTAATACAACATTCATAAACATGAGAAGCATAAT
>NC_060167.1:24671665-24706029 GCF_021292245.1 Micropterus dolomieu
AACGGGGTTCCAGAGCTCAGTTTAAGATGGTTAGTGTAAAATGAGTGATACTAAATGATGCAAGGTAATACAACATTCATAAACATGAGAAGCATAATGGCCTCTGTGTGCGTGGGGTGTTTTTTCACAATTTTCCCCTCCATCAAGTTCACCTCTTGTGGAAACATAGTAAGTTATCTGATCGTGATCTGATTTTTTGATTTAATGTCTAAACTGGTCAACTCTCACCAAGCTATCAGGTTTTGCTGCATTTTGTGCTTTTATAGGTTGTTATTTTGACTCTACAAACACACTGCTAGGCGTGGCGCCTCTGGGTAAACAATACCTGATGACACAGGTGATCAAATACGACAACTAAAGGTGAATCCTACCCAGAAACCACAAGCCTCTGGCAGCAAGTGTGCCTACTGAGTGACTTGTCTGATACTAACAATATTACAGGTGACAGGTCCATAGCATTTAATCCAGTTTAATGATTAGTGATTCAGATGTAAAGCAGCTTAAGTGTGTAAGATATCTAGGACTGTTACATAAGGGTCATACAGACATTTACACACGTCACAGATACAGATACAACCCCCCCCCCAGGGTGACATGATAAGTGTTGATGCTATCACTCTGATGAGATCAGACAAGAGAGGTCATACGACTGCTGCAAAGTAGTCAGAATTAAATCATGTACCAAACCTGTGCATGTGTATAACCTGACCCTCGACATTTTCAGTTGTGTGTGTATGCGATTGACATCATGATCTTCGGGTAACACTAGACTCTAGGATCTGTTACAGCTGGCAAAGATTGAGGACGTGGCGACTGCTGTCAGAACAATACTCAAATAATAGGGCAAAGTATGTGGACAGAGTTCAACAATGATATTACGTGAACATGCACACCATGCACGCATGCACACACACACACACACACACACACATACACACACACACAGATAACAGCATGTGTTAGCTGAGCACCATTACCGCGTCGAGTGTCAAGGAGTAAAAGCACGATCGAGAACACACATACTGATTCAATTTCACAGCTCAGAGGCCGCCAGGTGCCAGCACTGCCAACAGTACACACACACACATACAAGTGCACACACACACACACATATATATACACAATGGTGAAAATGCTCTGACCTTTTCCTTATTAAAAATTTGCACACCACATTGTACAAATTCAAGATTACAAGTACAGCTTCTGTGTTCAAACTTTCACTAGGGCACGAGCAGCAAAACATACTTCAGTATCAAAAGTACTTTTACTCAGTATGGAGAATGAAACATCAAATATTTATTGTATTTTGATACTGTCTCTGGGCCCAGTGGTGCCAATCTAACTACTTTTTTATAGCATTGTAATGCATAGCTATGCATCATATTTTAAAGTTTATAGTATAGTATGTTTTGTATGTACAGTTTTTTATCGGTGACATAACTAACTACTCCTTAAAACTAAAATAAAATGGAGTAAAAACATCAAATACATCTGAAATGTAGTGGAGTGTTGGCAAAATTAGAAATACTCTTTTAGGTGGCGGTACTTCATAATTGTACTTAATACAGTGCAGTTACATAATATGTTCTGTATTACGTCCACCTCTACACACACAGGCAGTATTTGTTTCCCCCCAGTGTTGCCTGCTGTGTATGAGATACTGTAAATACTTAAGTACTGAAGGTACTGCATTTGCTGCATTGAATAGTGTTGATAATCACCAACAGCGATTTACCTCATATCCTCATTTTCACAGCATCAAAAAGCCAACCAGAAAAAACTATCCATAAACCCTGCTCATCACAGTGTAACGCACGCACGCACGCACGCACGCACGCACGCACGCACGCACGCACGCACGCACGCACGCACGCACGCACGCACACACACACACACACACACACACACACACACACACACACACACACACACACACACACACACACACACACACACACACACACAAAGGCTGGTTGGCGGAGCAAAAGGCTCAGCTCTGGAAATAATTCATAAAGTAAAGAGGATCTGAACTCCTCCTGCACTGTTGATGAAAGTAAGTACCTTCCTGTGTGTCTTCGTACATAAACGCACACATGCATGGAAAAAGACTTAACACACTGACACATTTTCATTTCCCTATACACAAACTCCATGATAATGTCTATATTCAAATGATGCCACACATGTATTTGCATATCTCCTTAATAACAGGACGAAACAGGACACTTTCTGCAAGGTTGCAGCTCATCCCTCCTATGTTCTACAGCTGACTGTGCAGCTCTACTACACGTGAGACCATTTCTCTTTCGGTGTGTAGTGCCAGACAAACCAGGCTTCATCAGCTGGCAGCTTCTGCGCTGAAAGCCCAGACAAGCTAACCCCAATACCCTTCTGTCTCAGTACATCAGCAACCCTAACTCCACAAGCGGACAACACAGCTCGTCAATTATTCAGAGATTATACCTTCTCCACGTCAGACACCAAAGGCACGGCCAAGACAAGGGCAGCCAGAAGAGGGCTGAGCATGTTTTACATGAATGCAAATGCCTGTGCAGTTTCAAGAATTTCCTCACCAGGCTTTATGTGCAAACAGAAACGCCTTTCTACCTGTCACACTTCTCTCTCCCTCTTTTGCTATAGAAAAGTGGTGGACGCTTACTGTGCATCATGGGACGAGCCCCAACGACAAACAAGCAACACCTGCTGTGCATCTAATACTGTATGTAGCGTGGTTACCGTATATGACACGGTTATGTGTGTGAAGTAATCAAAGGTACAGTAGACCAAAAACAAATGTCAGGAAGTACAGGCTGCCAACAAAACCATGAGTTGCTATGGTAACTAGAAAAATGTGCCCCCCCCCCCACACACACACGCACACACACACACACACTCCTTGTAGTGCAAAAGTATCAGCTTGGTTTCTAAGGAAACCTCTCCCACATGCTGTAGAGAATATGCCACAGCAAACCCATTACCTCTATCGGCCGCTGAGATGAAAAACACACAGCGGTGAGTCTCTCCAAACAGCGTTTTCAGACTATGATGCTAAATCTATGCTAGTCGCTGACATGACATATTAGCTGTCATAAGGCACCAAGGTTGATGCACAAGGCTAACAGGCCGGCGGATCAATGTTACACAACAGATGTATGACAGTAACCCCTTCCTACACGCTCACATACATTCACACACACCTAGAGGCCTACTTCAGCATGTACAAACACCACTACTTCCTCTCTGCACTTCTGCTTTTTGGTTGGATTTTTTTATATATAAATAAATGGTAGTTTGTTGCTCAACCTAACAAAAAAAACAGCCATCCTACCCATCTGAGTTGGTTTTCCTCTTACAAATTCATCTACCAGAGGGAGTGTTGTCCTGATTCTGTACCTTAGCTGCACGCTTGGGCTGGCGGAAGAACGTGGTCTTGGCTGTGAAGAAAGTGAAGTCTTCACTGTCATCATCCAGGCTGCAGTACCCGCTGCTCATGCTGTTACTGCTGGTCATGGATGGAGTCAGTACTGTATTCACAGTCATGGAGAGGTCCAGAAATGGCCTCCGGCACCAGCGCAGCACCAGAGCAACACGCTGACAGCTTGAGGAAGTGCTGGTCTATTCACACTTAGCCACAATCAGAGTATACGCGCATCTAGCTGTTCTTTACTCATCCAGAAAAAGTCAGCGCTCCTCTGTTGATGCATCCAGAGAGTTTAAATCCCACCTGCGAGGGCGAGACAGGTGAACTCAGCTCAGATTCGGCGCTTTGCGTGCCACCGGAGAGGGGACCAGGAAATCCGAGAACGAGCACAGACGTGTCACTTCCTCCTTACGTGTGTGTGTGTGTGTGTGTGTGTGTATGCTCTGATGCCGGTGTCACAAACACTAGCACACCGTACAGTATATGCACCTGGTCATTTGCAGCTAAACATACACACATGTAGACACTCATACACGGTATGTAACGGCCTCACATGCAGGCACACGCTGGTGTCACGGAGTCAGTTTACAGGTTGGTTTCAAGTTAAGCCTGCTCACCTGAGAGCTCCTGTTATGCCCGCAAAACAAACACTCATATAGGCATGCAAGCAATACCACATCCTGCTGTCTTTCCTGCGCTGTGTCTCTGTAACGACCCGCTGTGAACAAACAAAGGACAGCTCAATAAATTGTGTGCGAGCATCCATCCATCCCTGGGGTCCAGAGTAAACAACGGCAGAAGATCTCTTGGCGTTCACAGAGCCTGTGCTGCCTCCCCTCTTCTGGTCTCTCAGCTGCTCTGGCAATACTACCACAGAGATGGATGCCTCCCACAGACTCTCTCTCTTTCTTACTCTCTCCCTCCCTCTCTTCTCCTCTCTCTCTCTCTCTCTCTCTCTGCCGGTCTTTGCACCCAGTTTGCTCCCTCACTCTCTTGCAGCCTTGCTCAACCATCTGTGGTCGAGTGTGTTATCATCCTGCAAGCACCCTCCCCCTTCTCCCTCCTCTCTCATTCTCTCTCTCTCTTCCTGCAAGCGACTGCACCCTGCAGAGCATGGCCACTTCCTCTTTCAGAGAGACAGAGAGACAGAGAGACAGAGACAGAGAGAGAGAGATATATAGAGAGAGAGGCATGGGAAAGTAGAAAGCGAAATGCTGATGAGTGAGAGATATGAACCGTCACAGCAGCTCCTGTTTTACATACGCAAGAGCAGCAGTGACAGGAAGCAGCAGAGAGGCTGGGGAAGATGGCTGCTCTTCTACTGTGATTCTGCAACCACTGTAAGTGTGTGGCTTTTATGTATGACCATGACATGAATAAGGGCTTATGTTTCGACACCCAAACCAATCGGTGACAGACATGGACCAGACAAAAAAAAAAAACATAACCTCCACAGTTGCACTGCCATGGCTGGTTTCTTGGTGGAGGGGAGGGCTCACTCATAGCGCTAAATGTGAGATTAAGAAAATAATGAATGATTTCCCACAGGATGGAGATTATGGTCACCTCTAACCTCACGCTGACCTCACGATCTGCCCTCTGACTCTGGCAGTGACCCCCTTGTCAAAGAGCAGCTAATGCCCCTGTCACACTGCTGAGACTGATGCGTATGCGTTTCTGTCTGCACATGTTGTTTCTGTGTGTGTGTGAAATGATTTTTAGATCTACTCAGATATGATTATTGGGTAAACCTATATGCTGCCGGAGGGCTGCGGCATGCAGGGGCAGTGTGTCGCCCTTTCATCGGGTGTCGTTCTGTCAGGTTTGAGTCAGTCGAAGACCGATTACCTGCAGCTCTGCTCCTCTTAGTGCAATCACTAAGAGGCAAGGCAGCACGCACACACACACACACACACTGAATGACACTGCTGCTGGCATCTAGTCGATAAAGGCTGGTCAGTGTGCTGCATGTATGTGCTTCTTAGGGGTAAAATTTCTGCTGATGCACACAAAATAAGGACCTGTAAAGATAGAAGGGAAATAAAACACAACCACACACACACACACACACACACACACACACACACACACACACACACACACAGAGCTATAAAACAGAGCAAAAGGGGAGAAAGAGGACTGCAGGAAATGAACTGTCATATCTCCTCTTGTCTGCAGTACTAGTGTACTCTATGAACCAAACAAGAGTGTGGAGAGGGACAGTCCTTAGTCACAGTGTTCACAGACATCATCAACGCTCACTTAATTCTGACTTTGAGCTCATTATCTTTTACTACACAGTCATTAAACTCAGAAAGAATAACTAGCAGTGGTTGAGCTAAAATGGCTCTACATAAAAATGGTATGGCATTATTTTCTTCAGTAGATGTAGAATATTGAAAGAAATGAGCAGGTTTTTGGATAAACAGCCTGAACTGTAGTTTTAGCAGTTGCTGCTTGACATTTGGTGAAATGCACTCGATTTATCCCCCCGCTCGTTCGCTCGCTCCAATTCTCGCTATTTCCATCAACATGTTTTCTGGGTAGCATGATTGTGTGTATTTGTTCACGCTCTCTAGAAGTGGAGTACTACCTGGCACACAACCAGGGGTCTAATTTTGTGTTATCTGACTTCAGGGCGCAGAGACGCTGCCAACATTCTGCAGCAGGCCTGTGGGGTTATCCAGCTTTTTCCTTGTGCATGACATGTGTGAGTGTGTGCATGGACCACATCGCGTGGGTGACTGAGGCTGGGATGCCAGGAGCAGCATGCGGGCTCACACTCTCTCAGGTTCTTGTACTCACACATGTGCTTACACAATGAGTGGGTGAAGCGCTATTTTGAATTTTACATAATTACTGTTTCACTGGATAGCCTGCGGCTCGTACAGTATGAAATGATACAAAATATGGAACCAGTGGATAACTAGATATTTTCCACTAGCATGCCAAACATCTGGGCTTAGGTTTCACTAACACAGCTGTGTCATTATAGAGGCCCCTACAGAGGACAGTGATAACCTAATCAGTGTGCATTCATCTAAGAGAAGCCCAGGAAGCAAAGACATTGATCAATGATTTAATAAATTAAACCCATACTACAGGGGAGAGATGACTTAAACTGTGGGAGGACATGAGAGCAGGTGAAGGAGAGAGGAAGGTACTTTGGATGCTTTGGTGACGTAGCATGGTCTGCCCTGGGAACATTCTGTAACCAAAAAAAAGCAAATGAGCGCATATATAAATAAATTCAAAAGCAGACAACCGTGGAGGAGGAGGAGGAGGAGGAGGAGGAGGAGGAGGAGGAGGAGGAGGAGGAGGAGGAGGAGGAGGAGGAGGGGGAAGAGGGACAGCATGCCGTTAAAGAGGAGGATGGTTATGTAAAAGTGTAGGCTTAGAGAGATGCCTCTGAATGAATCCTGCCATTACCCAATCGTGACTCACGTACTCCTCTGCAAAATAACACATGTAAAGAGTTCAACTCACTAAATGTTACAGCAGTGCCTACTAAGTAACACTTTTTTTTGTTGTACTTGAAATGCTCGCCTTGTGTTGAGGGGCTGTGGAGGAGGAGGAGGAGTGGTTTCTGGGAGACGGAGTCTCTTCTGTCTCTCTGTCCCTCTGGTTGCAGTCCAGCTGGACCTGGTTCTCACACTCCAGGTGACAGGTGTAGCTGCAGTCTGATGAACACAAAAACACACCAATCAGAGACAAGAGCGCATGCAGTAGGAAAGAACTGAGGCTGAACGGAAACACTGTATACTCATCTGTGGCATGTTATGGTAGAGAGTGTATTGCTGATTAGTCACCTGCAAGTGTGTGAGTTTACCATGAGGATGAAGTAATCAAAGATGTATCCCGGTAGTCATAGAAAAAATCCCTTTACACAGAAAATTAGCTCCATCTAGTGGCTGATGCCAGTCACACACCTACAAGGTGCCGGACTGCAGTATTAACAGAACATAACTGAAAATACATGTTTGTGTGTAGACTGAATAATCATTTTAGAGATCTGCACACACAGGACACACCTATCAACTTAATATTATAGTATGTACATTAGCCCAGCAATAACCTGTTAAAATCTTCCAACTTAACCTACTAATTACACCTTTGAAATAAACTTCTATACTTCTCATTTACCCATCAGATGGCAGCAAGCACTTAGTGTCACAAGCAATCTTCTGGTGCAGACACAGTTTATAATAGACATAGTGTACAAGGCCCAGCAAAGATCATAATACATAATTTAATACTGTATGGCAACAATGGATGAACACAGTCCTTTTACACATTCAAGGCCAACAGACTGTATACCAGTATAGCAGCCCTGATATGGTCATCTCACATCTTACTGCTCAGCTAGAAAAGAATAGATGTAGGTACTTCCCCCAAAACTTCCCGAAAATACTCCACTGTTCTTTAATTTTTATACGACCGCCTCGGCTTGTTTATGCCTTGGGGACTTTATTGTGGCCAGAGGCTTTTCCACTGAGACGCAGAGCCTCACAACCAACTTCTCCTCTGTTGGTGAGATAATCCATGCTAAAGAAAAGAGAGATTTTAAAGCCGCATGGGCAAAGAGAGGACCGCAGTTTGGGGGGAAACTCTGAGTCATCCTTTTTTTTTTTTTTTTCCTGGGGCAGGACGGCTTCTAAAATAAAACCCTGTACAGTAGGTGACATGAGATCACCCAGATTGAATAAAAACATACACCTGTTTCAACAATGTTCTGTTTGGAAAACAGCTTCAAATCAACACATTGTTTTCCGGTACACCTCTTTGTTGCTGCAGTCAGGGCAGAATGACTGAGCTGAGCCAAGCCTGGTTGGTTTTCTGTGTACTGATATTAGTGGCTCTGTCTGTATCGTGCTAAGGAGAGGGACACCACTGCGTCTCTTACACTCAGCATCAGCACCGTAACCATGGCAACAAGAAAGGAGCTCTACTTACATAAGGTCACCGGTAAAAAGGCTGTGTGTGGAGGGTTTTTTAATTAGCTATAAACCTCAGATTAATCACCAACAACATTTACTTTCATTCCTTGGAATTGCAGGTATTTTCACCATGTATTTTGCACTGGCATGGAAAATAGTAGGCCTGATTATTGAAGCAGGGACAAACAAGAGACAGAGTAATGTGGGTGCAGGACAGGGCTTACTGACAGGAGGGGTATGTCTAACAAAGATAAAGTTCAGTTTAGATAAAGGATACTTTGCTCATGACAGCTTAGAGGTCGCTGCATTAAGAGAGGGAGATAGAGGTAAGTATGTGTATATGTGTGTGTGTGTGTGTGTGTGTGTGTGTGTGTGACGGAGACAGGTTGGCAGGTAGAGAGAGTGATAGGGAAGGGCTGCAATGCCTTGCTGACAGGAAGGATGTGTCGAGGAAAGAGTTCAGATAAGGGATTCTCGGCTCATGACAGTTTAGAGGTCACCGCGGAAAGAGAGAAAGAAAGGAAGCACACAGGGGACGGGAAGAGAGAAACTCCTTTCCTGTCCAGCTTTCCTTCATTTACTCCATCCACCCTCACTCTGGAGTGCACACTGTGCCTCTACTTCCATATTCGGCCGTAGAAAAGTAATTTTTGGGGGGAATTATGCTGTACAGTAAGCATAAAGAAGCTGGCTAACTTAGCTTAGCACAAAGACTAGAAACAACGGGCAAGAGCTAGCTTGGCTAGCCATAAAACGACAAATCATCATTTAGAGGGGCTGGTAGATTAATTTTGTCTTTGGACAGACCCAGGCCAGCTGTTTCCAGTCGAAGCTAAGCTAGCCAGCCGCTGGCAGGAGCTTCACATTCACCATACAAACACGGGAGTGGTATTGATTTTCTCATCTAACTCGCGGCAAAGAAACAAATGACCATATTTCCCAAAATGTCAGATGTTTCCCTAAAAGAGGCCCTGTGGAGATTTTTGTAAATAAATAGCAACGCTTTGTTTACATGCAGTGTTACTCACCAAAATGCTTTATGTGTTCACTTTGTATCGTGTATGTGCACGTAAAAAGTACAAAGAAAATTAGCCCTACTTTTAAAACAATGCTCCATATCACTACTAGTGGTCAAAACCTCCACCGGACACCTTTAAACTTCCTCTGCTGTCATTCTTGAGACAGAAATCAGTGTTTTTGTTGGCTACAGAAGACCCTGCCCTTGGTCTTTCTCCTGATAACAGATTTAGAAGACAGGAATTACTGCTGGGCGAACTGCAAAAACAATGGGAGTAAGATACACCACTGTCAGCAAGTCACACTTCATCTAGGATCCAGATTATTTCCACACTGATACGACGCACTTTCTCTCACTCACACACATATAGTGTACTGTATACTTGTAATACACACAAGGAAATCAGCATTTTGCTGCCTCATGCAAAACTGACAACAAAAAACAAGTTTGATCTTAAAACAAGTTTGATCTTAAAACAACCCCCAGGGCTTGGACTTAAGTTAAATTAAGTTATAGGATTAGGTTTAATTTAGAATAAGTGTTCCAGTAAAAGGTTCAAAGGTTCATCATCCGCTGGATTCAAGGACTGAATCCAGGTCTTTTCTGGAATGCATGCACACTAGGCTTGTGCAGGTCTGGTGCTGGGATGCTGTACCATACACATGTGAGTGCTAATGAGCAGGTGGAGAAACTGCAGCAGTGATCCAGTAACCCCGCAGGGCTCCGAAGGTCATGCAGGCGTGCTGACACAGGCACAGTCGCAGAGAATTGTGAATGAAAGTGAAAGCAAGAGAAGGGGAGGGGCCTCAGCAAAAAGGACTATTTTGAGTGATGTTGTGAGAGTTGATTTAACGCCTGAGACAAAACTCCCCTCTGGACTCCATGTCAGGACTTGTAGGGGTTTCCCTTTTGCTCTTCTGTGGAAAGTACATTGTTGCACAGTCCATCAAATGGGGAACTTGGTTTCACTAAAATACAGCAGGGCTGCATTCCCTGTCTGCAGGATTTTTAGGAGAAGTTGTGTCCAATTACGGAAAGCCACAACAGGTTTCGTTGGAAGAGCCCCTATAACTGGATTCTGCACAAGCACAGATTCATTCATTGGTACAGGTTTCTTGCATTTGTTCCATCGAACTTCCATATTTATCAGTATGGAAACTACCTTTTAATCCCTGCATTTGCTTTCGATTCTTAAGTTCCATACAAAATCAAGGAAAAAAGCCTTCATGTACGTCTCTCATCCCATCATCCCAGTCTGACTGCTTTTAAACAGACACTGCCTCCAGACAGAGTGGGACGATGCTGAGGAGGAGAAAGAGGCAGCACTAGGAAAACTCCATCAGTGCAGCGGAATAAGACGAGGGAGCTTAGATGTACAGTATGTAAAGATCTATATGTTGTGGCTGTGTTAACTTGCGCTGCTGCACTTTGGGGTCGATAACATTGACAGGAAAGGAGGAGCGTCGATTGAAGTGTGTTAGATGATGACAAGTCTTTTCTCAAAAGAGGATGTTCAGGTTGTCTTGGTGGAGGCTGCTGAGAGAATAATTCCCACGGTCGCGTTTCTCTTTTCTATCTCCTATAGTTTGTTCTCTTTTCACTCCCATAGTTCTTGGAAGCCAGAAATTCCCCAATTCTGCGTCGCCTCCGGTCTCTTTTTTGAAGATATGAGATGTGGGTGGTTGTTATTTCTTTGTCTGTGAGACAGTGGGTGTGGGACAGACAAGTGGACCGTAAAAACACCAGATTAGCAGGTCATGGAGGATGTCTGTATGGCACCAGATAGAGACAGAGGGAGGATCATACTGTATTTACTCCTTGTCTGGGTGAGGAGGGAGGGGTTAATAGGGGTAAGGTACAGCTATAATGTAGGGGCGAGGATATCAACACGGTCACTAATGAACCTAAAGGGAGCACTGTAGGTCTTACGAGGGAATTAAGAGCAGCTTTGGGGTCTTAAGGGGGTTTTAGCCAGTCTGATCCCATCATAGCTCATTTGGAGCAGTTATTTATGTTCTCCTGCTGTGTGGCTCACACACACACAAACCAAGCTACTCATACTACTGCATTTCATCCGTCATTTCATCATTATAAAGCAAAATATCACACAGATTCTCACTTAAACACGGTCACTCTTTAGGCTTCCAGGATATACACAGTTCAAATGCAGACCTTCCAGACTTGACCAAACAAAATCTATCCTAACCTAAATAAAATCTGTCTCTGTTCACCTTGACATCTGTGTGTGTGTGTGTTCTTTCATATTTGATACTGACATTCTTTATCTCCCTCAAGTTCCTCCATCTGTCAGGCTACAGATGCTCCCTGAGTTAACCAAGCAAACAAGGAATCAGGCTTCTTTTTGTGTTTGTTTTTTAAAGGCGTACTCTGTCCAGTGAGCTGCAAATGGATGCAGCTGAGTGCTTAAAAGGGTTTCTGAGGCTGAAGGTCACATCATCACAGAGCTTCTATGTTTTAGGGATTATATGTGATCATACCATTGAAATGCTCTTCAGACGGCTAAGAGAATCTGAGAGAGGCCACAAAACCTGGCTGATAGCTCCAGGGGAAATCAAATAAGAAGATATTTATTTTTGACAAAGTACTATTTCCAAGGTCAAGAATGAACCTTTACGCTCAATAGAGCTGCAACAATTAGTCGATTTATCGATTAGGCGATTGAAAGAAAAATAAAAAAGTAATATAAAAAGTCATTTTTTTCTGCAAAAATGTTAAACATTGTGAGGATTTGCTGCTATTCTTTGTCATTTATGATAGTAAATGAAGAGTCTTTGGGGTTTTGAACAGTTGGTTGGACAAAAGAAGCAATTTGAAGAAGCCACTTTGGGCTCTGGAAAATTGTGGAAATTTTTTAACTGAAAATGATTAATCGAATAATCATGAAAATAACCAGCAGATTAATCGATAACAAAAATAATAATTACTTGCGGCCCTAAAGTTAAATCACACTGATGTTCAGTGCAGTAAAATGTCTACTGTGTATTTGATCAGACACAACTTGTCTAATGTGTAAAACGAAAACTTAATAACACAAAATTATTGTATTCAAGGGGTACTCAAAGGATTAAGTTTTGCACTTCCATGAAGTCGGAGGACTCACGAAAGACACATTAAAGATTGGTCAAAATCAAAGCAGCTCCAAAATCCCACATCCATCCAGATCCCACTTTTCAAACTCCAAGGCCCAAGTTTGTGTAACACATTTTCCCCTTCAACCTCTCTCTCTCTCTCTTTTTATATACATACACATATACATATATATATATATGTGTATATAGCAATTTAGAGAATTTTAGAGGAATTTCCAGGCAGCATCATTCAAGATTAGGACTTGATGATAATAATAGATAGAAGAAGGAATGAAAGAGGAAGTGAGAATCTGGTTTGGGCCAGTTTATTCTTAAAAGGATTAACTGGGTTTCCTTACAGGGAACACCATCTAAAAATACCCATTATCTGTCTGCGGCAGCTCATGCTGTTGCTGAAGCTTCAGAGGCTGCAGCATGACGTCACTCAGGTGGAGTGGTGAGCTCTTGATGAGCAGCTCTCTGAGTCATGTTTGGTCAGGGTCTTATCAGGTTTACACAAGAGGGCACACACACACACACACACACACACACACACACACACACACACACACACACCACAAAAGAGCTGAAGTAACATATTTTTTTTTTATTCAGCGGTCAGTCTCTTCCTGTGAATAAATCAGTAAGTCTGCAGCACCCGGCCGTTTTGCTGCCTGTCTCCTTTTACCCCAGCCACACTTTGTGCTAATGTTACATTATGTGTTCCATCCCCATCCCCAAAAACTGCATTAGCCAGTCCTCTATTTAGAGAAAACATGGGAAAAATCGATACCATGCAGCCTCCAGCAGGCTCACTCTTATCTCAAATTCCTGCTACAAATATGAAAGTCAATATGACAATCCATTTAAGTAGGATTTTCTCGACAGTTTGAAACTGTGTAGGTTTTCTGCGTTTGTGTGTGTCTGGAGCAAGAATAAACTGTAGATCCAACCGCTTTCATCTGACCTGTTTACTGGACTATTTTACCGTTTGCAATCAATCTGCAGCCTGCGTCCTCACTGTTCACACACGATCTTACACACAAACACTACGTACTCTTACACAAAAGCGAGGGGGATAGATGAGCTGATAGAGGGGGCGGGGGGTGTAGACAAAGAGTAACAGGGCTTGAGGGCATTGCAGTTCACAGATAGACTGATGCACACAATACCCAAATATTTTGGCCCACGGCGGGCCTATGAGGCCAACCCGACTCAACCTGTCTACTCATCATCTTTCCCTTTTTTTCCCCTAAAAGACTTGCCGCCTGATCGGGATTCACTTGTAAGTCTCAATTCCCAGTTGTTACCTGAGGTGGAGAGCAGAGATCCATTAGAGGATGATCGTCGGAGGATCCGCAGGCCGTCACTCCAGGAGCGAGACTTGGGCAGCCTCTTCAGGAACCGCCCCAGCCGGCGTGACACCTGTCCGAAGCAAGCGCTGCCAGCCTCCCCTTCCGAATCGCCCCCGACCTCCTCCAGATGCAGTGACACCTGGCCGAGAAACGCTCTGCCCACCCTGACACCTTCAACTCCCCCTGACCCGACCCCCACCGCTGCCTCCTTCTTCGCTTCCTCCTGCCCTGGGACGAAAGGTGCTATCTGTGCCATGGATGGAGCATGGTGGCACCATCCGGCAGGCACCGTCCTGTGCGCGTAGCCCTCGCTGGCCCTCCGGTCCTGCCCTCGGCCACCCCTGTCCCTCTGAGGACTGCCCCAGCGCCAGCCCCCCCAGTTCCCCCCTCTGCCATCCCAGCGTAGCCACTCTGCCACTGGTGCCACGCTCCGAATAAACAGCCCCCTCTCCACTCGCTCTGCCACCCCTCCACCTGTACTCCTCACACACTCCCTAATGCTCTCACCTCCCGGCTTGCGTCACACTTTTCTCCTCTGGTCTGCACCTGGTCCTCCTCACACCTCAGCGTGCAAACATGAGCCCCGAATCTTTGCCGTACTACTTGTTCCTCTTTAACGTTTGTTATGAATGCTCCCTCATCCTCTCTCTCCCTCTCCCTCTCCCTGCCTCTACTGCAGCACCCACACACTCTGCAGTAACAAACAGCCAGCTTAAAGAGACAGAGACCCCCCTTTCAATCCTGGCTTAACTATTCCCCTCTTTCCAGCAACAGGAGCCTTTCTACTTTACGTTCCCTCAGCGGCTGACGGTACACACTTGATTCAGTAGTAGAGAACATGGTGGGATCTCCATTCCATTGAGCAGAAATGTCACAGACCACTGCAGAGGTAGTTACCAACACTACCTCCCCTCTTCACCCCCTTTTCTGTCTCCTTGAAGGGTGTGAAACCCTACAGCCTGTGCTGAGGGGAAGTGAGTCAGGCATCCTGACCAGCCCCACAACAGTGACATCTTGTCAGTGCGAAGGACATGCATCACCTCAAGTGTGTGTACGTGTGGGATGAGGTGATGCGCAGTCCGCCGTTTATTAATATGCATTGTGAAAGAGAGCAACTGGGAGTTCTTCTGCCCTACTTCCACAGCTGATGAGTTTGGAGGAACAGGATGTGCTCACCAATTTTACTCACGTATGTGTATGACATAATCACGAGCAATGCCATGAGAAGGTGATGCTCTGATGTCACCTCTTTTTTCACTGCAGCTCACAGTAGGACGTTGGTATGTTTTTAAAAAAATCCTAAATCCCAACTTTGCCCTCAGCTAGCATGTGCTTAAGAAAGTCTTTGTCCTGTCCTTTCTGGCCTAACCACCTCTTCCTCCGCAGTCCTCCTATCACTATCCACCAAGGGCGACCTAAATATAGCCTGGTTGAAAATCCCCACTGTTCTGCCATACATACAGCAGTGCAGCCATGCACAGAGAGGAGAGCACAAAACACTATGCAGGTCTTTCTGCAAAAGTAAAACCCTTATCTGCATGCCCGATCTTGTCACTTCAAGGTTAAATGATGTTAAGCAGTGGGTGGCTGGGCAGCTGTTTCTAAGAAACTGAACAAGAAAACCTAACTGATAATGAAGAAAAATACAGTACAATACAAGTGCGAGGTAGTAAAATGATGAACATGTGTTAGCATTGCTTCCTTTAATATTTAATGCAGCCTTGTTTTTATATTCTGTTTGCTTTCAATTTAAGACATATGATCTAAAAGACTGTTTTGGCTGGAGTCTAGTTAAAACTATATTCAACACAGCTCTGGCACAGTGGCAGCAGTGGTATGTCAGGACAAGAAGGTTATGAGCCATTTAACACAACCCTCCTCCTATGTTTTCTTCTTCTGCTGTGAATGGAGCTTTGAGAGGACCAATGTGAAACAGCCATAGGGGGACCTAAGACAAGATCTGTATTGTGTAGACCAGGGGAAGAGGTGATATAAGAAAGAGATGGAGTTTAAGGAAAACATACATCCTCTAGGGAGAGATCAGGAATGCCATGGGGCATTAAGAATACACTGGGAGGGTTACTGTGTAGGTCTGTGGCAAATGGGGTGGGGGGCTTTCAGGCAGCCATGTGTCGATGCCAGCATGCCTCCCTGTCTCTGCAGTGACCAGCACACGACCCACATCTGCTGATGTAGATGTACTGTAACAACAACCATTTCCGCTCTGCTTGCAAATATTTAAGCACAAATACTACTAGCGGGGCTTTATTTAAATGTTGACAGATGAATGCTTTTTCTTGTTGTGAAATCGTGTTTGGAGGAGCTCTGATCTCTGGAGCATTCACCTCGTCGTACAAGGAGCAGAGATATACAGGCTAACTTGCAGAACCAATAACAAGTAGTTATACAGTGGGTACAAATTCATGCTAACATGGCCACTTTGAACAATCTTATCGTTTTTAGTACTAAATTAGCTGAATAATTGATTAGTCTAACGACACAAAACCAAGCTATCTTGATAATCCATTAATCGTTAATCATTAATCAAGCAAAATGCCAAAGATCCTTTGATTTTTCTTTAGTTTTAAATAATTTTAAATGCATTTTATTTACTTATTTTTTGGGGGAGGGTCACTTTTTGACATATTGTTGCTTTTTTAGGTGACACACCTTTTTAATCCTATTTTTGCATTTATAAGCAGTATATAAACACTGTTATTGTTTTACAACACTAATGCAGTTGAAAGCAAATACATTTTTGACATTTGTCAACAATTATAACTCCTTCTATGAAGCATCAATGACTTGCTTATGAACAGTGTTACATAGCTCTATTCCTTTATAATGATATTTGACTAAACATGAACAAATATGTCGTTAAAAGGTATTTATTAACTGTTTAAACACATACAAATCATTCAGGTGGGTTTAAATCGTTCAAAGGTGTTGATGACTATATTTATAAACACTTTAAAATGTCCTTAAATCACATTAGTGTGTCATCTGCTGCTTAGATGTTAATTTGGGATGGCTTCCCCAATGAGGTTTAAATGGCAATTAGAAATAGTGTATGTACATTAAGAGGTGCAAGACAGAGATTGAGGAGAGGAGAGGAGAGGACCAAACCCACCGTGTCAGAGCATTTGTGCCACAACAGCATGGTTCCCTAATTAAATATTAATCTGATTCTGTCTGCCAGTCTGTAATCCCAACCTCTCCATCCCCGACACATAATCTCAGGCAGGAGACACCCAGAGCTGGGATTAAGGAGGCTGCCGTTCCCGCTCCCCTCCTCCTTCCTCCCTTCCCTGACCAACGGCACAACATGACAAATCAGTTCATGATAATCAACAGCCACTGACAGCGCACAAGCCTAATCTACAGTACAGATTTAAAATAACTGTTGCACCTATGTGTATCACTCACATCTCCATACAGTTATTATTTCAAAAGCATAGTATTTATTGTTCTTTCTGTGTGTGTATTTATACTGTATATGTGTGTTTAAATGACTTTTGGAACTCCCAACCGAAGCAATAATGAGTTTAGAAAAGCCAGCCATGGTTCAGAAGACTCCACAACGTCAGACAGGCAGACTATGAGACTTGGAGCTCTGGCTAGATTGACAGATTCCACTGTAGGGCAAGGCCACATCAACAGTCCCTGCAAGCTCTCGGCTGTCCCAGGGGAGAAAGGGCTGCATAGCTGTTTCTGTAAGCTTCATACACAACAAAGCCAGCACAGATTCAGGGAAGCTGATAAATTAGAGACAGACAGAGGCAGCGACAACAAGACAAAGACACAGAATGATGGTTGTTTATGGTTGCAAGGCCTTCCTCTCTCTACCCCCTGTCATTTGCTGGGTGTAGTTGAAAGGAGAGAATGTGTGTGTGTTTGTGCGTGCGTGCCGTTTCTATTTTGGCAGTTTTGGTTGAGTTACTCCCCACAGAAATACCCTGAAATGCCCAAATTTGTATTGCTTGTCATAAATGCCCTGGTGACCCCCATGACTGTACGCCGCACTCACCTCTGATGTTTTCTGAGAAAAGAGAGCGGAAAAGTTCTAGAGGAGAGCTGAGCTACAGCTAATTGGCTTGATGCATAGAGAGACTGAAGAGAGAGGACAAAAAACTCAGTGAAGTTCTTGGGTTGTAAAGTAACTCATGACTCTGTGTGTGTATGTGTGTGTGTATAGTGCTCCAGTAATCTCTGCTCTCGCTTCACTGATCTCGTGCTGATAGCACACTAAATCAGACAGCTCTGCAGTGCTGGACAAACTCTCGCTCTTTTCCCCTTCCCTCACACGCACTGGCTCCCTTTCCTCCCCATCACTCTTGTTCTAGCTCTCCGCCTCTATTCCTATCACCCTTCCTCCCTCCTTCCACCTCTCCTCTGACTCTTTCCACTAACTTTTGTAACTTGTCATCCTTTCCCTTCCTTGTTCCCCTTGGCTCTGTTCCTCTATTTCAGCTGGTACGTTCTTTATCTGTCCCTTTCTTCCCTCCCTTTCAATCCCTTCTTCAATCGCTTTATCTCACACTGCTCTGCAGCCGCAGCCTCCATGTGACGCTGACACAATGCCAACTCAGCATCCGCATGAACTCACACACACACACACACACACACACACACAGTTACACCATGCAAGGGGCAGTACTGTATGTGCACAGAAAAGCCACTACACACACACACACACACAGTTAAACAAATATCCACAGTGCCAGGTCAAATTGGCTTGGCCCAATCTCTCTGTGTCCCAGAGCGGGGCAGGTGGGAGTGATGTCATCAGCGCCTGAGTTGCTCTCAGCAGTACAGTCAGGGATGTGACTCCAGAGATATCAGGCACAATGAATTTAAAAAGTTTTAAATGGCCTTAAATAGGCACTCCAATACACAATCAATGAAGAATGTGGCTTCCACTGTCAGTCTAAAACACCAAAAGACATCTGTTCATGCACACTCACAGTCCAGTGTGACCTTTACAGACATTTCCTATGTGTTTTTGGATTACACCAAAGCATGACTTCTAAATTAAATCCTTCCCTCGCTCTTTGAGCCATGGCTGAAAACCACAGGGTGAGAAGAACTCCGGGAGGCAAAGCTGGAAGGACAAGATAATGGGCTTTCCATAGAAGGTTTTTGGCTTTGTCTATTGGAGCAAAATGCCTGGAAATGTCCTTCCCTGTCATACTGGCTCACTCACAAAAGGCACAATGATCATGGAAGAGTTTACCACCCAGCTTGTGCCCTTCATAAATAATAGTTAGCCACAAACAAGGTACAGGCCAATAAATTAAACCCCCCTGCATTCACCAACATAGCTGTAGCAGGACTGAAAATAGGTGTGTACATATTAGTTTTCACTTAAACTTTCTGATGACTCATTGTGTTAGCTGTTTTGTTACTACTGCTACAAGCATTCAGTCTTAATTTAGTCAGAGTAATAATCTTCTGAGAACACCTGTAGTATAGGTTGACTATAGAAAATAGACTGGCATAAACCAGAAAGCGCAATCACAAATGAAGAATCTGTGAGGAGCTGGCAGACACTGGATTAAGAAGTAGCCTATGGGACATAATTATGACGCGGAGCCATCAGCATGGAAGAATTTAGCACCTGGCTACTTGTGCCTTTCATTAGATAATCTACCAGTGAAGGCTACAAGAAGGAAGGTGCATGCCAGCACTCACTCACTCCCACTGGGCATGCACAGAAATACCCTCAAGACAAATGAATACATGATTTGAAGGACTACACCTGACGTTACTTACTTTGACACTTGAGTGCCTGTGCAGTGATCTGACAACTACAGGCATCACACCAGTCCCGCGTAACTGGCTTGGCCTCGAACCTGTGTCCTTCACCCCTTTCGGTCTTCACCCGGGGGTCCATCTCCCGGGGAAAGATGGACCAGGCCTCCATACGGAGAGGCTCGGTGCGGGCCAGCCTGACGACTCCAGTCCTGCCCTGTGTCAGGCGCGGCAGCGGGAGACCGCCTGTCTCTTCTTGTGCTGGCTCGGAGGATGAGGAAATGTTGTCTATGCTCCGGGCGTCTCGTCTCCCGTGTGGCGCGTCCCGATGCGCTCCGCTGTGTCCATTCGTAACCGATCCGCCAGACCTCTTGAGCGAAGTCCTCCTCCGACCACCTGTGTTATGGTTTGAGTCACAGTTGATGTTGTGCCCGGTTTGACTTTCTCGAGTCCCGGCTGCGGTGCGCCTGTCGCAGTCCGTGCTGCCCATCTCTCTGTCCTGATCCGGGCTACGTGGCGCAGCCGGAGCTCCGCATCTTTCACCGGGCATCAGTTCTCCTCTCATCGTCCTTTCCCCCGCTGGTCCCGGAGACAAGGGATGAGTTCCCGGCTCCCCTTCAGAAGTGACCGACCCGCACCTCCCGCCGCTTCCCGAGCCTCTCCTGAACAACATCTTCTCCCAGGACGATTTCCTGGAGATTTTCTTCCCGCCGGGCAGTTTGAAGAGAAGGAGCTGCTGTTCCGAGTCCAGCCTGTGCGGACCCGGGTGCTGCCCCACCACACTGACAGACGCCATTACCCCGTCCCCCTGTAATGCGTGTGTGTTTGGCTGTCTGGAGTGTGTAGGCCTACTAGTGAGCGTTTTTACTCCGTGCCCTGAATGTAAACTCAACTCACGCCTGCGACAAGCGTGTAGTAGTGACGCAAGGGATCCGACGGCTTTAAACGCCGCAAGCGCGCCCCTTTTAATGCCACGTGAGCGCGCGCATAATCCCAGGCTCATGCTGTATTTTTGATTTCACACTAACGATTTATTAAACACTGATTCACTCGATTATAGCACGTAACTTTCTGATGACTCATTGTTATGTTAGCTCTTTTGTTACTATTGCTACCAGGCCTTCACTCTAAATTTAGTCCTGATAATAACCTTCTGAAACCACTCATAGGCCTACTAAAAGTAGACTACAGAAAGTAGACTGGCATAAACTAGAAACCACAATCACAGATAAAGAACCCATGGAGCTACCGGAGACCGGATTAAGAAGTATGACACATGGAACATAATAATAAGGCTTTAGGTTTCCTATTTAATTTGTCTAGATACTATGTTTAAAAACGGTATTACTACATATTAGAGTAGTCTTTGTATTTACACAGACCTCCCCGTTTTTGACCAGGGAAGGGCATCTATTTTATGTAATCAATTATTTAATACTTTTTTGTAGTTGTTAAAAAGGGCTGGGCAGACGTGTTGGTATGAAACAGGACTGACACATGAGGCTGAATATTGTCATAATGTATAACACGAGAAAGTCTAGGTGATAAAAACACAATGTCACACTTGTTTGTGTAGACTAAGAACAGGAAAGTTATCAAATTTTCCACTTTGCCAAGAGCCCGTCATATGACGGTCACAAAACCACAGAGGCAGTTGCGCGTCCCCCGAACCAAGCCGAGAAAGCCCCCGAGGACACCCACACCACGCCTCCACACTGAGTGAAAATCTTTCAATTCTCTGCACTTTGCGATGTCACAACAGCTCACTTGTTCTTTTTGAGACCTTTATACTTCCCCTCCCAGATACACCTAGCCACATCAAATTGTGTTAAAGTCATGTAAAAGTAATTTAAGTAGGCTACAGATTGAATATGAGAGCGTCCTGTTGTCACACAACTTTACTGACTTTTCAGAACGTGTTGATTCGTCCTCATTAACTGAGATAAAATCATTACTCAAGACAAAAACAAACAAGAGATTAAAAATATGGCAGAACAGTTTATAAGTACAGTAAAAGTATATGTTAAGCATCATATGTGGTCCCTTTAAAAACAAATACACCCTGGGATTTCCCCACCCCTGTGAACCATGCTGGTTAATGTCATTTCCTTACTGTTAACTGGCTGTAATATCACTGGACTGTGCAGTTCTGTTAAAAAGTAGACCCTGTGGTGAGTGCTGAGTTTCCCTGATTCAGGTCCTTCTCTTTTATAGTGAAATGACTCAAGTGCTTCTTTCAATAAACACAAACATAAGAGACATACAGAGAGAGAGAGAGAGAGAGAGAGAGACAGTCAGTATAAATTAATCACTTAAGTTCCTGCTGAATCCACAGTGAGACCAAAAAGAAACACGGCCTTAGAAAAACACTAGCAGCTTCATTTGCATTCATTTAGCTTTATCCTGACAGTCCATCACTGTTGCAGCCTATTAGAAATACAAGGCATTAATGAGGTTTGTATTGAACTGCTGCACTCAGGCCAAACTCAAAATCCATCAGTGGCGTTTCCTCCTTCTCTGTTCTTTGCATCTTATCTCTAAATTGAGCTTCACATATTATTGATTGTCTTCCGCTGCTTCCTCTTCATACAGCACTGGGTGCAGCCGGTCCTTGAGAGAATATCCATAACTTTTCATGGATGGCAGTTTAAGTAAGGTGTTTGTCTGAGGGAGTGTGTATATGAATTTGTGAGCTAAGATGCAAAGATGCTGCACTTTTGTCACAGTGTAGAAGGTCTGGCCAAGCTCGGCCCCAGAGCTGCTGCGGAGTTCACTGCTCCCAGACTGTAGGACAAAAGAAATACAGTCAACATCAGAATGTCTCACCTACAGTATACGGGGGTGTGAGTTTCGACAGAGGAAGAGACGTATGCACAGGAAGTTAGTCATTCAACTGACCTCTCAATAATATTGTTGTTACTCTGTAGTTCCCTCACCAATATCTCCATTTCCTCCTTCAGATGGTGCATCCTAGAACAAAGAAAGATATGTTATCAGGGCAATCACGCAACTTTCTCTATCTTGTAAACACACACACACACACACACACACACACACACACACACACACACACACACACCTGGAGACCATCTGGTCCTTGTCCCTTGTCGGGTTTCCAGGCTGTTGTCCTGCTCTCTTGGATTGCAGACTGTAAAGGATTTTGTCCAGAGCCTGAGAAGGACCGATGAGACGTTACATCATTACACTAAGATGTAACACAAGTGACATCACTGGCATTACAATTGAAATAACACTCCCAAATCTATTTAACAAAAATGTTAGAATATCAACTGTTGCTTCAATCTTTCATCTTAGCTGCAGAGACAGAAAGTGACATGCTGACCTTATTTTGGCGCTGCTCACTCATCTCCAGGTCTGCCAACAAGCCTGTGGAGAAAGAGCTGAAGTCCTGCAGTCGGGTCTGCATCTCCAGTAAAACACTACAGTAAAGACAGATTTCAGCAAGTCAAAGCTACCATCTTTACAACGTGCCAGTGGGGAAAAATGTAAAAATTTGTTAGTTCAATATGAAGACTGAAATCTGCCATGTGCAATTTTAAAATTATTTTTTTAATTATTTGAGGGCCAGCACTCGTGATAATTAGTAGTACATGTATTGAATTTAAAAGATAATATTTTAGAAGTATTTAAATATCTTTTTATCCTAATGTCATTTTATTTAACCTCTCTCTTAAGACCAAAACAATACTTGAGCCGTAAACCAAAGCGTTTAAGTTCACAAACCTTAACAACCAAATCCTCACTGGAAGCCTGGACATGTGATGGGCACTTTGGATGGATGCAGAACTACCAATACATTCACACCTGAAAACTGTCCTGCACTACTGCTTGGCACATGTTCCCCTGTCCCTGGGAAGCCTCATTTCAAGCCGTTCGACTGAGTCTTTGGCCACGCACGCACGCACGCACGCACGCACGCACGCACGCACGCACGCACGCACGCACGCACATTTGAAATAGGTATATGCATTTATGTAACATCAGCTAAATTGTAGTTCTAACACTAATTCAAAGTTTCTTAACACAGGAGAAACCTAATTTTATACCTACCACATCATTTTAGATGATGTAATAGACCAGATGTAATCTGAAATGTTAAAACTTGATCATAACAAACTGACCAGCAATTCAAGAATTATAGAGGGATATGTAATACAACTTACAATCTCAATATCCCTTTCTAAACAAATTTGAGGTGAGGATTAATAATGCAGACTACCAACTTAATATGTTTTAGGGGGACTGATGATTTAATCTTCTTCATATAAGCTTCCATCATCTCTGTGAAGGGCTGTCAAACCAAACAAACACTCATCTTATTCTAAACAGTCAAGAACAGTTGAGATAACACAGCTGAGGTGAATCTGGTCCAAAGTCTGTACTGTTCTGACCTGCTCCACGTCCTTGTTGTGGCCAAAAGCTCTTTGTATCTCTGCACGCAGTCCTCTCTAAAAAGAGATTTCACTCGCTTAATGTGGGACGACAGGTGGATTCTGGGAAGGAGGAGTGACAAGCAGATTACTGAGAGTACTTAGAACAATATCCCTCGCAGGCTGGATGAGCAGGACAGCTGCTAGGTGGACACATACTCACTTCTCAAACTTGTGGATTTGCTCATCATTATATGCCAACTCTGTGGTGAAAACAAGAAAAGTGTAAAGTATTGTTACCTTGAACAAAAACAGCATTAAATACACAGAATATACCAACAAAGAAACATACATACTGCCAGTAAATCTGTCTTTACGATAATGCTGATGGATTGTTGTTATCTTCTGTAGCAGCATCTCCATTTTCTGACAGCTGTGGGAGACAAGAGGTCAAAGTTCAAACACCACAAACCCATGAGGTCACTCCGGAAGCTTTGAATCTCTGAGTACCTCTTGTCATTGGCCAGCGTCTCTGCTAGCTTGGCCTGTTCTATCTGCAGATGGTCCAGTCGGTTCTGAAACTCTTGGATGCCGGCAGTGTATATAGGCAAGTGCTCATGGACCTGTAGAGACAGCAGCCACAGACTCTGACATCCAAATCAACAAATCCCAAGTCTGCCACAGAATCAAAGGTAGTATAGAAAAATGATTCCCCACAAACTTTGCTTTCGTGACCAGGACAGTGATATTTTGAAATTGACCTATTTCCAATGACAAAACGGGCGAATTTTTGTCTTTTCGTTCTCATAAAGTAAGAAAAAAACAACACATGAATACAAATTAACATGTATTTATACACCGGCTTTGATCTTTACCCCAGACAGCTTAGGGAAGAAGTCTTGAAGGCACTTGAAAGCTGCCGACTCCTTATCTAGAGCTCTGACAAATCGTTTCAGAAGGCTCAATATGATGTGCAGTGGTTGCATCAGCAACTTCTGGGGAAAATTGGGTTGTGCTGTAGATTTCAGAATGATACTGGTGTCTTGGAAATTAATCTATTTCCTTGAGGAGAATTTAACAGGTAGATGGTGTTTAAGGAAGATTGGGTTCAGTTTGTCAGATGTGACGTCATTCAGCTGCATTATTCTCTGCAGTATAACAATATATATTTAACGCTAGACAGTAATGGTTTTAGATTAGATTTGCTGTCATTTAGTAGAAACGTGTTAACCGAGAACTCATGAGATTTAGGACTTAAAACTACCACTTTCCCAAAATCTCAAAAGGGGAGGGGCTAATATCCTCCCACAGCAGCACCACTGATAAGGCTGCCTGCAAATGTGTGTGTGTCTGAGACATCAGCCTCGTGAGTGCAGGCATCGGCCGATGCAGATTATCTAAAAATGCCAGATATCGGCAAACTATGTGTCAAACCTCATAATTTTTCAGTACTGACCGAAATGTGTCCATATTGAAAGTGCCTGGTCAGATTTGTAGTCTTGTTTTTGTAAGACTAGTTTATATGGGCAAAATTCTTCTGCTTGTTTGTGTTTCAGCCTTTCACATTCAAGACGGTTGGCTTTGTTTCCATAAAGGATTTTTTAAATTCATAAAAGTATCATTTTGGTATCTGTACTGTAATTTAAAAGAAATTCCCAGTCTTACTTTCAATAGTGAGGGTAAGTCATCCCTATAAGTAAAGCCAATAGTTGGCCATTAAAACAGGAGGTCTGCAACACCTTTGCTGCATGCCATCCCTTTGCTCTAGCTCCTTTCATTATGAAAAGTCATTCTCCATTATATACTCAAAAATGAAGAAATAACAGCATCAAAATAAAGAAAAAGCCCCACTCCCAACACCATTTCCATCAGCTAAGTCAAGATGGCTTCTGCGATGCTTCTTCCTGATGCCACTCACCAGCTGCAGCTTTTGGCCGTTATCAGCTGAACCTTGGTTTTCCGAAGAATATTGGCCTCTAAGAAAAATTAAGATATAAGAGATATGGGAGAATAAAATACATACAATCATCTGTGCAATTCAGCACCCCAACTGTGACATCACAGATTCACTATAATAAGCTCAAAAAGTGTGCAGATGAACTCACAGTGTGTGAATCCTGTGTTCTACGCTGAGGCAAGCCTGCAATCTAATGGTGATCATTGCAATACTGTGCATTGCTTCTCTACACTCCCGGCGCAAACCCATCCTGAAGAACAAGAAGAGTTTGACAAAGGTCATTACGTAGAGTAATTGGATAACCTGAGAGGTTCATCAACCAGTGCGGTGAAACAAACAATCCGTATATCGGCATGTGTGTGTCTCACATGTAGCTGTAGTATCCCTGCAGTAGCAGCTCTCTGTGTGTGTGCAGCAATTGTACTATCCTCAGATACTGGTGGACCACTCCCACTATTACCTACAGAGATAAAGGAGATAATAATAATGGGTTGAAGTGGTATAACACTTACAATTCTAATAATTAAAAAATGTACATAACATTAGGCATGGCTGGGTTAAAAAAAAACAGCAGAGCAGCAGTACCTTTGAGAAGTTGTAGTCTGCCATAACGTCAAACCTGGATGGGATGACTGGAGTCTCTGCTACAGAAGAGACCACATCCCAAAAACATATGACTTATGGAAACAGTGTGCATGTGTCCTTTTTAACAAACCTTCATTATGCACTCATTTTTTGTATATCATTTGCCTATATCGGGTTTTGCATTCAAATACATATTATGCAACAAAACTTGCATACAAAAGCTGCTTTTCAAAGATATTTATGTGTTTTCTGAGTGTGATGCTGGAAAACACCTCATATCAAAACTATTTCATATCTCCCTGGGGGAACAGCAAAGAATAAAGGAGAAGAAGCTTTAGACATCACAGAAACATATCAAAAGGTGTGTGTGTGTGTCTTTGATTGTCTTACGTTCTCTGAAGGGCAGGGTGGTATTTCCTTCAGGCCCGTGGGTGAGCAGAATGAGGGGCTGGGCAGGTGAAGTACACGGGAGGTTCACCACCTTCATGTTGCCCTCCAGGTGGACGTTGTGACCCAGGTACAGTAGATGTTGCATCTGTACACCTATCTTAGTCTGAGACACCACCTCCTCAAAAAATACTGACACCCTGAAAGGATTGAGAATAGTGAGAGAGCGTTTTTGCAACCTGAATAAATTTTAAGATCAGGGTCAGTGCTTTTAGTAACTGCTATAATTGTGATTCTCTGCAATGGGCATTAGTGTTAGACGATGCCATCATCTAATGCCGATGGCTGCCAGACATCACAATGTTGAGCCGGCATTGTGATTGTACAATTGTATAATCCCGCAGTTGCTTCACATTATTGCCGTTGGTGGAATCATCGACTGAGTCAATACCTACCGTAACGTTTGACCTAAATACCAACATCCCACCCTGCACTACCTCATTTACATGGATAACACTTTGCTCTAAACCCCCACCTACTCTTGTGCTACGCTGTAAAGTAAACCAAAAGACCAAATGAAGAGGCAAAGCACATTTATAGGTCAGGAAGCTGCATAATACAGTATGCAGCCATGAAAACAAACCCTTTTCCCTCCTTTCTTGTTGTGGAAGCAACATTTGTTCAAAATAGTAACTGGGATAGGTTAAATGCTCAGGCATGTGATTGGCAAAAGGCAAAAAAGCAGGAAAATATACTGAGCCCCCCCCACACCCCAATAAAACTGGCGGCGGCTCTATTATAACATGGATGGTAAAACAGGACCCATGACAATAACTTATTTGGTAATCAAAGACAAGTGTCTAATCCCCTGTGCTATCGCAACCTCTCTATAATAATTATTATTTTGTATTCATTTTTTACCAAACTTCAACAGCTAAATGTGCAACATCCAACATGAAATAATTGAGTCTATAACTAAATAATATAACTACTAACTTTTAAATTAGTTCAGTAGAAGTTAATAGATTATTTTTAATGAATAAGAGACAGCAGCAAAGGTTGTTGCCTGTTTAAGACCTGGTGGCCTAACTGTTAAAGAAACAGTTACATTATTCAGGAACCTCAGAACAAACAGCCAGGGCCCTGTTTCAGAAAGCAGGCTTAACAAACTCTGAGCTTATCCCTGAGCTCTGGGTTGATTGAGACTGAGGTGGGAAACTCTGAATTTTCGGTTCCAGAACAGCTGATCAGTATAAGTTCAATCAACTCTGAGTATGTTGAGCCTGATGGAAGCGCGTGTGTGGGGATGAAAAAAAGCCATCATCAATGGAGCTCCGATACTATGATTCACCATGGTAACGGGTAAATAAAGGCAGAGCCTCCATTTCAATCGGGTGAAGCTAGAAATATGAATGCGTGCCATGACAGGCTCTAAAACGCAGGAGTGGAGGAAGGATCAATGCGTTAATATTATTAGGCTACTACACAGTGTTGCTCATTCATCATTTACCAGACTGGACTTTCCTTAATAAATTATAAAGTGCTACAGCCCATTAAATTTTATTAAGTGAGGCCTATTGAAAAAATATAGGACACAGTTTACTCGTGGAACTGTGATTGTAAAGTCAGTGACACCCAGCAAGTATTTTATTAATGCTGTCAAAACACATTCAGACTATCAGCAGGTAATAATAAAAAACTCACTTTTAAACCTTATTTAGGCCTGTTTGTTTCAGCTGCACCACAGTCAGAAATAGTCACATTTTCACTAATCCCGCTTTCTGAGACGGGGCCCTGATCACTCTGTCTATTGATAAACTGTAGGAAACAGTTTGACATAAACTCTGGCAGCGGGCATGTGCGTGAGACGAGAACGACCGCGACAGAACCTTTTTTTGCTGTTGCTGTCTGTTGATGAGGAGCACAGAACTACCCCACGGATCAAATCCTTATGAAAAGGCCTTATATAAACCCCGTCACAATCAATCATCACAAGGAATTAATTTATAATGTGCCAAAACCTTTAACATAAGGACGACTTAAAAAGCAATCATTCATACAGCAAAATGTAGGCTATATAGGCTACATGAGTGATCAATCGACAACAAAGTCAATGTAAACATTAGATAGCCAATAACAAGCAATAATCAAAACATACCACATTTTTCCGATCCTTACTCAGAAATAATATAGTTATTACCTACTAGTTAGCATAGCCTATACTCCTTAAAAAAGTAATAGCTAACGTTGCTCTACTTACTCCCATGAGTCCAAGCATCAGTGGCAGCCGGAGTTTCTTTCGGAGTTTCACGTTGCTGTGTTGCTTTAGCTGATGCTTCAATTAGCCTAAGTATAAATGTAGAATTGTCTTGCTGGTCGCACAAAGTTTACAACGGAGGACAATGTTCTTTGCATCTTAGACTGTGACACAAAAATGGCAATAACGTTACTTACAGCTATCGAAAATACCTCTCTATCCCTGTTCTCCAGTCTTCCTTTAGCAGCTGACTTTTAACAGCATAAGGTTTTCATGCCCATAAATCTGTGCAACCATTCTGTTGGGCATGCCGTCGAGACAGTGGCTGATCGTCAGCAAAATCGAAACAAAAAATCATTATTAGTCTATCAGAATACACTACCCCTGATATCTTAAATGAAGATGGTATAATATAGTATTTCAACATGCTCCCCATCTCCTTACAATACACATGGAGTGAGGAGTGGTGCAATATAAAATGATTCTGTAGTCGGAGCATTTTTGATAGGGGATATTAGTCTATCACAACATGCTACCCCTGAAATGATGTCATAATATAATCAAAAAACAGAAGATTTCATAATACTGTGAGAGTTATAACTTTATGGGTTTGGAAAAGGGAACACATAAGATTTTTCGATAGGGCAGAGCGACTTGATAGATTCTGCTATCAATTTGCGCTATGGTAGCATTTTTCGACAAGGCAGCATATATCGTCAGAACACCGGCGCCGCTGACCAGGAGCACGGTCACGCATTCACGTTAGGAATCGTGTGTTCAGTAGCGCACATTTACTTGGATTTGTAAAGTTAGCAATTATTACAGTTCTGTAATAATATAACTGTTTTGGAAATAGTAATCCATTACATTACTCTTTACTGGGAAAAGTAATATTGCAGTATTACTGCCCAACACGTTATGTACCACTGATGGGCGAGAGCGACTGTAGTAGGCTACACACTGTGCAGGTGTGGAATTAGCAGCTGAACGCAATCAAACATCCATGTTGATACTTGGAAAGGAAAACAACTCACATCAGCCAATAGATGTCCTCAAATCCTTTCCGTTTCACTCGGCCAGCTCCTGTACCCCCCCCCCCCCTTTTTTTTTTTATTACAGATCTGCATGATTCACATGGGTCAGATTTTCAGGTCAGAAAATCCAGAAAAAAACACATCCCTGAATGCTGCAGTATGAGTTGTGGCATCCTCCTTGTGTTGCCTTTTTTTTTTTTTTCCCCACACTCCATTACATTTTAAACAGTCCTGTAGTCACTGCAGTCCTGCTTCACCTGTGAAGACTTACGTGTTGTGGTGGTGCACATAGATGCAATGTGCCATGGCCTGTTGCAGAGAGAAGAGGTGAACTGGCTGCCTCTGCAGTATGTCTGTTGTGGCTGTGAAGAACTGGTCGAAACCCCAACACCTCTCCTGGTCAGCCTCCAGTATGCCTGCTAGTACTGGAACCAGCTGCACCATCAGACCCCTACAGACAGAGACAGAGAGAGAGAGATAGAGAGAGACGCGTGTTCTCATTAAAGAAGAGTCACTAAGATGCATGTTTACATGCACTTATTAGGTGACATACTGTGACAGTTGGCAGCTGTGAGGTAGGTGGTAGCTCCACTCTATACGTCCGTCCGCTTCCCGCTGTACTCCAGCTATTGCCCCCATAGGCTTCTCTGTAGTTATTTTGTACCTGCACAACAAAACAAACAGATCAGGGTGATAGATCATTAATGGATGCTTATGTTCTGCCTGATACTCTAGGATTCCTGAAGACATGCAGCAAAAGACATTTCTCTAAGTGGAAGTCTAAGCATTTGCACAATTAAAATAGTTGAGTGGCGTTTTCATTAACACAGATGAAATGCAATCTACTGATTTCATGGCGGTATGCTTTCCAATATTTTTATGGATCTTGACTGGAATAGAGCTAAAGACAAGTAGTTTAGGCAAAACTCAATGTGATAATTTCATATAAATATGTAAATAAATACATACATGAACTACATCATTACCTATGACTGAAGGGGTGGAGTTTGAATGTTGCTGTAAGTGATGTGTGGCCTATGATGTACCTCTGCCACACCTAATGTATTCACTTACATGGTGGGCTTGTTCCTGCGGGGTCCTCCATACGGTATAAAGGGAAGACTCCCAGTGGCAGCGTGGTAAAAAGTCACACCAATACTCCACAGATCTACACTCACTCCATAGGACTTCTGATGAGGCTTACGCAGCACGGCACGTTCGTACATGTCTGGATGCTACACACACACACACACACACACACACACACACACACACACAAAGGGGAAAAACAAATGCAAGTCTGGTAGGTTTACAATTTACAATCATCATACCTTCATATGATGATAGCAGTTCGGATTATCATCTAATTTTGAGTATCATGTAAGAATCAGGTATAAGCAGTGTTGCGCTATAACATGTATTCTTTCTCCAGGAGTCCAAAAATCTAAGAACATCATGTTAAACTTAGTAGACATTTAAAGGTCACAAATATACAATGCTGATGTGACATACACTATATTCTTATTGGTTAAAAATATCAATTATATTGTGGCAGATACATGCAGTCACTGTGAATCACATAAGCTAATGTTTGTTAGTCATACTGTTCCGTATCTGCAGCAGTTCCATGAATTTAATGCCTTATAATATATATTATTATTAATATATTTATTTTTATGTCCACTAGAGGGCCCCATAGTCTTGATAACACAAGTTCATTTGAGGTATCAAGATCTGGGCTCCACAGGACCTGTCTCACAAAACCATTTCAACACAGTCAGCGAAACAATGGAAATTAGGTTTTCTATAACAGTGAGGGTAATATGATTTAGTGTGGAAAAGGACAAACAACTGGCGTATAAAATGAAGCAACTAAATTAGTGGGAGCAATATAGACTAGATTCATTGCACCTTTGGCTGTAAAACTGGATACTGTAAAGACATGTTTTACTAACATACACATACATTCTTTTCTTAAGAACAAGCTATCATTACACTGGTGAAAGGCAATGTTGAGAGTTTCCCCTGGAGGAAAACTGAACTGATACACAAGGTTACCAAATGTGCAATAACTGTTCATCAATAGGACACACAGAGCATCTTTTATTGATGCAATTATTATTTCATCACATTTGGTTTTATTCTACTTTGATGTCTTTATTTATCCAGGACATTAGTCGAGCATGAATGCACTTTCTTTGCACTGCCCCTCCTCCTCCAAGGCAGTAAAAATATAATTCACCTCGTGTAAGGCAGCAGTAATGGAATATGAATCTCACAGGCTACGTCTGAATGCCTGCAGGCTAACCTGTAGTGAAGACGAGAACTCGGTGCACACCACAGCGGTGGAAACCAATTTCCATAACACAAATGTTGAGACATCAAAGTGGTTTATAAAGAATTTCCACCAGTGTTTCCTGCGGGCACCTTTTTTTGTTGCTTATTACCCTCACCAAGTGAATTAGGATCTTAGACCTGATTTTTTTCTTGTTCAGTTAGCAGGATATTTCAAAACCCACTTAATAACCTTCTCTATTTTCCTAGATTTGTTGATCTGACACACACAAGGCCGCGAATTTCTGCTTACAAAGATTTTCAAAACTTTTGAAAAATACCTTTTTAACTACTAATCTAATATACTGCAATCAATCTATCTATATTCTGTACATATTATATGTGGATGACCATGAAAATGTCTGTTTAAAGGATTTTGCAGCCAAGATGGAGGCACCTACTTTCACTTAATTAAAAGAAATTATTTAATATGCTTACTGACTTTATTTGTAGGACTCTCATCTTACCAGATACTCTTCAGTTCCGTAGATAGACATAAACTTCTCATCATCTTCCAGCTCTCTTGCTGCTCCAAAGTCAGTCAGCTTATAAACAGACTTGCCGTCATCCCCGACCTGCCGCATGATGTTGCCTGGCTTAATGTCCCGGTGTACCACTCCATTTTCTCGCAGGTGGTTCATCCCCTGGACTGAAGCGAATGAAAGAGAGGGATACTTTAGTTTAGGTATGTAAAATGATTGGGAAACACCAAGGTATACACCCACCTACACATTGCAGAACTGTGAGGAACTCTGTTTCAGGCAGGCCAAAGGCATTTTCTGGCTCCTCGAGCAGGCTGAGCAGACTTCCTCCTGAACAATACTCCATCACCAGCACCTTCTGTTTAGAGGGCAGCTAGAGACAGAGAGAGACAGTATGAGATGCACATCCTCCAACTTCTTTATGAAAAGAAGGAAACCTTACATGATACTGAAAACCTTCAAATTGCTAATATAACCACCTGAGAAAAGTGACTGAGAATGTATATATAAATCGAAAAAATACATTAAGAAAGCTATCTAATCCCAGGTGCACAGACGCTCTTCTAATCCATGTTCCAAATTAATTTGAAATGAAGCTGTAGCCCTTTTTTACACAGTGACATCCCCAAAAATACGTGGCTGTGTGTCCCTTTGTCCGGTAGCTTTACCTCTTCCACAGTGTACAGCCTGACAATATTGCTGTGGTTGAGCTTCCTCAGCATCTCAAATTCTCTCATCTGGACCTCGTGGGGGCGGTTGTAGCTCACCATGTTAAACACCTTGACGGCTACCAGCTCACCCGACCTCTGCGCGAGCACACACACACACACACACACACACACACACACACACACACACACACACATTTGCATCAGCATCATCACAGCGTCATGTAAGGCTGATAAAAACAGCCCCTGTGAGCACTGCAACCACAATCTTTTCTTATCTCACATCCTGGTGTTGCATTGGAGTCAAAAAGTAAGCTGAAACATTTGAGGTCGTGGCAGCAGTGTTGTGAATGAGCTGCTCAGTGGAAAAACAATTTGACAGTGGCCTTATGATGATGAAATAATCTGCAGTGTGTCTTGCTACCTTGTTGCGTGCCTTGTAGACACTGGCTGTAGCCCCTTGACCAAGGACATCTTGTAAAGACCACAGGTAGTTTGTTGTACTGGCTGTTATTCCTGTCATGCTGAGAGGGAGAGACAGAGAGAATAATCAGACAGAGAATTAGAGAACATTGACAGAGACTGAGGGAGAGATACCTCTTTGTCTTTGTGTTTCTAAAGGAGAAACAAACATTACAAATTAATCACGAAATGCAGAACAAAGTAGCTAACGTTAAGTTGTTCACATTAGTAACAAC
>NC_060167.1:24706129-24738549 GCF_021292245.1 Micropterus dolomieu
CACACACACACACACACACACACACACACACACACACACACACACACACATTTGCATCAGCATCATCACAGCGTCATGTAAGGCTGATAAAAACAGCCCCTGTGAGCACTGCAACCACAATCTTTTCTTATCTCACATCCTGGTGTTGCATTGGAGTCAAAAAGTAAGCTGAAACATTTGAGGTCGTGGCAGCAGTGTTGTGAATGAGCTGCTCAGTGGAAAAACAATTTGACAGTGGCCTTATGATGATGAAATAATCTGCAGTGTGTCTTGCTACCTTGTTGCGTGCCTTGTAGACACTGGCTGTAGCCCCTTGACCAAGGACATCTTGTAAAGACCACAGGTAGTTTGTTGTACTGGCTGTTATTCCTGTCATGCTGAGAGGGAGAGACAGAGAGAATAATCAGACAGAGAATTAGAGAACATTGACAGAGACTGAGGGAGAGATACCTCTTTGTCTTTGTGTTTCTAAAGGAGAAACAAACATTACAAATTAATCACGAAATGCAGAACAAAGTAGCTAACGTTAAGTTGTTCACATTAGTAACAACGAGCTGTTAGTTAGCTAATAACAATAACAATAACGTTACCTATACAGCACACTTTATCACAAACCCTACACGTATTAAAATCCTTAAGTTAAGGAGATGTTAACAGCTAACCAAATGTTACATAATTAGCCAAACGATTATGCTCTGGTGACTTTTATTTATAGTTATCTTAACTGACAGCCAGCTCGTTGGTTGTGTACTTTAATAACACAACAATAATGATTAATTTTTAAGCAACTTACGTTAGCTAGCTACATAGTAAACAACTAACCAGTTCAGTAACGTTAAGCTATTTAGCAAGTTAGTTTAAGTTAAATGTTAGCTGTAACGTTAACGTTAGCTTACCTGGACTCGTACTGCAGCTGTTAGCCGTGCTTTAATCTGAATGATTGTCCCTCTTAGCCTCGCAGCACGACTGTTCCCGGGAAATATGATGTGCTAATAAACTTTACCATTCTCCGTTACAGCTCACACTGTTCCCTGGCTGTGCGGTAAATCCAGCCAACATAAGACGCCTAATTGTTAAACTTCTTCTGTAATGAGACGCAGAGACATCAGCATACCTGGCTAACGGCTGTTTCTGAACAGGTAGGGTCCAGGGACGACCCGCTGATGAGCATTAAACAGTTTCCTTCCGTGGTTCCAAGGAGCTTCTTCAGCGGCAGCAGCTGTTTCAGGAAGTGTGGGCTTCACAGGGGAAGAATCTGGTCCATAACTGGTGGCGGAAATCCACAGAAGTGCGAACTTGACAGTTTCATTTTCTGCCTGATCGTCTGACTGTGTTACGGTAAACCAGGGGCGTATCATTTAGCAGGGGCACAGTCTCAGGTTATAAGAGCTTCTTTCTGAACACAAATGGGGTGTTTTAAACAGGAAAACTGTGATTCCTTTTCAACAGTGAACAGTGTTCATGAAAGGACAAAAGTTAAATTAGATCTAGTATGAAATCAATATGTTACATTATTTCTCAAGCCCAATTAAATCAACATTACTTAGTCTACTTCTTAACCTAATTTCATTTCCCTTTTCTCTGCTAATCAGCCAACAAAAACTGTAGTGTTTTTAATCAAATTCAAGGGTGTAGAGTTGGGACAGAACATGTCTGTATAAATATCCAGCAACTACTGAATTGTCCCTACAATTGTTTTTTTTTATCAAAACAAGTATAACTACTGTTGCCCAGCTCTTGTTCTCTGATACTAAGAAAATGTCCCACCCTCATGTGTGGTTTGGTCTGCTGCCTACCTTTTCCAAACCCTTAGTGACTTTATTGCTAAAAATCTCCACCTGATAAATGTTTTATTGTCCCCACAAACAGTGACATGAAATATCCACCCTCGCAATAACTTAACTCTTGTGAAAAGGGGGGAAACTACAGCAGAGTTTCCACCCTAATATTCCCATACTTGGAAGGAAAGTCAGCATATCAACAAACAAAAACAGGTATTTCCCCAAGACACTTAAGAGCATCAGGGCCTAAACTAATCTGTCATCACTTTTGGGTGTTTATCTACAGTGAGAGTAGTTTTTGTTTTGAAAAGTTAACATGAGGGCTGTCACGTCATCTCAGTTTTTCCATTCACGTCCAGCAGCTCCAGGATGAGAGACAAATCCACAAATCTGACCTGTAAAATCTAAGTTGACATAAGACTGACTGGTTTTAGAGGTAATATTCAAAATAAGGGAAATATATTTCCCCTAGTTGTGCAGAAATAAATACAGAGACCAGGCAGGTGACCCCTGGGATGCTTTTACTGAGTCTTGTGAGTCACAGAAGTTCAATTATTGTCTTTACAGTGGGTAAAATACTAGTGACATTAATGTTTGTATTTAATGTTCATATTATGGTTTAGTATTTGATCAGCTGTTTCCATGTTCACTGTCTGGTCTGATGCTCTACACCAGTGGTTCTCAAAGTGGGGTCCGGGGACCCCCAGTGGTCCTTGAGCGATTTCCAGGGGGTCCCCTGCAAAAAGGGGAATAATTCGTCTTCACCGTTATTCCATAAGTAACACAATGATAGAATGTATGGATATTGTGGTCATTATCTAAAAGCATCAGATTGTCGACCCTGGGCCAAAATTTTTCAAACGGCAGTCTGTGGTGTAATTTGTGTCAGTTAAGGAGTGCCTGACATGAAAAAGTTTGAAAACCACTGCTCTACACAGTATGTGGCTACCTGTTTGTCAGCATGTCACTTGTTAGCTGCCTAACAGGCTTTGCACGTAGCTGTGTTCTGTTAAAGGGGAACACAGATTTTACTCATGAAGTTCAGAATACTCAACACAATGAGTACTATTCAGTCTGTGAGAACAAGAATCTCTACTGGTTGTGGTGGCAGCTTTCCAAAGTTTCATAAAATAACCCTGACGATAATATTAGGGTTATTTTTCATCTGGGATGTTAACAGAAAGCCTACATTAAGGGAAGACCGAGGATGGTTGTAACATTTTAGACATTTCTGTATGTATCTCGGAGCTCTTTTAAGCCATTGCGTTAAAAATGTGATATAAACTAGTTACATGTGTCTGCTATTAAATAGTGTGACTCCTAGTGTGTTATCTTTGCAACACAAGTGCGTGTGTGTGTGTGTGTGTGTAGGTGTGATCCAAGTATTTTACTTTACAGTCATAATAGTGACAGATAAGTGAACATAATGATAAAATCTAGCAAAATGGGCAAATGTGCACCAACTGAATATTAGCATTTGTGTTTGTGCTTGCAGTCACAGTGGTGTTAGTGCAAGACTCCCAGAGAGCAGGCCTCATGGGCCCACAGAGAAGCCTACAGGTCTTACACTAACATTTGAACATAATAATAAAACAATAAACATTAATGTTTGTGTCAAAAACATACTGAAATTAAAAGAAAACATATAAATACAACTAAACACTTTCATTGTTGTTAACTAACCCAAACTCTTGTAGCCATGAACTAGCTACAGCTTCCAGAATCAGAATCAGCTTTATTGCACACATACGAGGAATTTGACTCTGGATTGTACACTGCTCACGATGTGCTTACTTATACAATAACACAATAATATATTAATAAAATCAAGCACAGGCTACAGTATAGAGAACACATATATACACACTATAAACAAAAACAGACAAACAGATTGAGACAATAGTGCAAAGAGCAGAGTGCAAAGGATGCAGGAGAAAATTATTATTACCATTAATGTTATTATTATGTACATGTCGGAGGTGCTACACAGTGTGATGAGTGCAAAGAATTCTGGAATAAATAAGTATTATGTGCAGGTGTTATATACATGAGGTAGGTAGATTTGGTATACAGTATATACAATATGTGGTAGCCAGTAAACAGGAATTATTGCACAGGAATTGTTCCTGACACTGTGAGTCAGCTCTTCATCAGAGTGATGGCTTGTGGGAATAAACTGTTCCTGAGTCTGTTGGTTTTGGCGTACAGTGCTCTGTAGCGCCTACCAGAGGGGAGAAGCTGGAACAGATTGTGTCCGGGGTGAGATGGATCTGCAGTGATGTTTCCTGCCCGTTTCCTGACTCTGGAAATGAGAGATAAGTACTGAATGGGGGGCAGGTTGGCACCGATTATCTTTTCTGCAAAAATTAGACTTGTTACAACTGACCAGTGTTACAACCATCCCCGGTCTCCCCTACAAACTGGAGGTGTGGAGTTTTAAAAGAGTGAGCATTTAGGAGGCAAGGAAGGTCTAATGAAAGATGCCATCCATTTGAATCATGGGAAATGTAAGATCGAGTGCTTTTGGAGCTGACCCTTACTAGAGGCTAAAAGAGGATGTCTGCTGCTTCAGTTTTGACTGTTCTTTATTTAAACTGCCTCTTGTGAGTCTCACACCTTCATGGAAGTGTAATACTAAACTACAGGAGTACCCTTACCCCAGAGGCTTTACTTTTCTCTACACGGTTTAAGCAAGTTTTTTCCCCCCCAATTGACCATCAAAACATTTTGGTTAACTAAAGCCCTCAGTTTGTGTTTCACTTATATTCTTGGTCGCTCACAATATGCTTCAGAATTACTGCACTTACGTTGGACTGACACAGATTTCAACTTGTTCTGTCCTTAGTTTTAATCAGTATTTTCATGTATGATTTTCTGAAATTAAATGTGTATTTTGTCATTGTCACAAACAAAGAATTCAAGAACCTTTATAGCAAGCAATGTTTATTAAAAAAACAGATCTACTACAAGAACTACACATAGAATTATATAAGGCCTATTTGATTAAACTACTATTGCTATTACTGTACAATATTGTACCAAAAAAGAGTGTACCTCTGTAATGTACAACATTGTATATACAAAGTACTTCTGAACACAGGATTCTCCAGTAATACAGAGACAACTATAAATAGATTTGACATTACAGTCTTTTTTTTTTTTAGTTCTGCTGTTTTCAAATGGACACAAAAATGCATATTTAACAATATTCAATTCCGATAAATCATCCCCACACAGTTAATCCACACGCAAGCCAGGTTGTTCAAGTGCACGATGATTGATTTGGGATCGAAGAGGGTCCCGGCTCCACTTGACAGCACAGCCGAGACAAAACACACCAACCAACCACATGCATGTCTGTATGTATGTACTGTATGTATGAGAATGCGTGTGTGTTGATAAGGGGAGTTCATCTCTCAGAACACACACACATACACATACACACACAGTCACATTCCCTCCAGTTGTCGTGATGAGGTAAGAGCAACACAAATACACCAGGCAATACACAAACAGTACACAGAAATTTAATAAACCTTTTAACGAGTATAATTCATGGTCATAATACCTGGTCGAGAGCATACATGAATGCAGTATGTGCTGTATTTCTGGGAGAAGGGGAAAGGCGTGATAGAGGGCAATACGAGGACACCTAGGTACACATTTTGTTCAATACTTTTTCAAGAAGGTGAAATACAACAAAAAAAGGCTTTATTCAGTTTACCCTGAATGGTATGTGTCCACTTGTAAAGTCAGTGTTTGCAAAAGTATTCACATATTCCTTAATTCATCATCAGATCTGATTTTGCTAATGCACATATTAGTAAATTTTATATATATATATATATATATATATAAAAAAGAACAGTCTAAGTTTAAGTCCTTGAATTTGTGTTTTTCTCGTCCTGTTTCTACTTAAAGTTGGTCTGCCTCTGATGTTGTTCCAGCAGCGACTAAAGATGAGACAACATTTCATGTATCCCTGCAGGCTTTTCATCTGGTCACATGTACACAGTGCATATTTACTGAGCACTAAGGCTGCTGGTACTCAAGAACATGGGAGAGGCATTAAGTCTCCAGCGAGTTGCTGTTGGGTGGCGTCCCTTTATGTTGGGTGGGCAGAGGTGGGGTGAGGTGAGGTACACACACATTCTACATCCACACGTGCTCACACAGGCGAGCACACACCCAGACAGCTACACAATTCAACATTTTACCATTACAGATTCTGAGCAGTAATAAACAACTGGAACCATTTATTTATTTTTAAATAAAAGCAAATGTTGCTTAAGAACGCAGTGGATGAGGTGGTTGGTTGTGCTTCTGTCTAAACACACTCAGGAGGATCCTTAGCTCCATGCTTCCAGTTATCATCATGATTATTAAACATACATACACCTTTAGAATAATAAAATCCCTCTTAACTGATAAGTTTAAAGTATATAGTCAAAATGAGCAAGCTGTAACTTTGTTTGAAGTCGTCCTGTAGCTGGTACTGCAGATATATAAACTGATGCCAAGCACACCACTGTGGCTGCTGTCTACGGCCCCAGCATGCAAGGAAAACCTGAAAGGCGTTTAGCTGCCACAAAACACCACCACACACACATTTGGAGAAAATGTGTACGTGCACGTGTACAGTCCAACATTACCTATAAAAAGGCTGGGTTTCAGTGGTCCTCTACATACATAACAGAGCTGCAGGAGAGAAGCAGCATAATGCCACAAACTACCAGCTTTCATTATTTTTATTGCTATATTTTTGGATTTAGAATTACTGTTGGCCGTGTTTGAGAGAACACTGATCCTGCTATGCTCCTGTTGTGGTACTAGTACTGAACAATAATAATAATAATAATAATAATAAAACAACAACACACCAACATATCAAACACTGGAGGAAGAGATCAAATAAAGCTCTTGATGACATGACTTACACTGATATTTGGCCCAGATTTCTTTCATCATCCAAAAAGTCCACCTTTACCCCCAGTCTTTCACTTCTGAAGCAGCAAGTCAGTGTGTTTCATTTCTACAGAGTGAGAGCTTAGCATTTCACAGTCTATTCTGAGGAATCAAATGCCCCCCTTCCAGTCCGCTAGTCGTGGGTCATTAAAAAGAAAAAAAAAAAAGAAAAAGAAATAACCTGTCATGTCTACTATACAAAATGAAACAGTGCTTTTTGTTCCTCACATAGGTATGTATGCAAAGGCAAGTAACACTCTTGCACGCTCACTCAAAGACAATTTCACAACCAAACTAGTGTATGTAAGCTGTAGGTCTCCATCCTGATTCCTGTTCCCTTGTAAAAGATTTTGAAATCCAGTGATCCCTGGAAACTCCTGCAGGCACAGGATAAGAAGGGTCTTTGAAGGGTGTCCACTAATCTACGCCCTGTCATTTGGACCTGTTTTAAGCAGAGCTGCCAGGAGAGGGCAGAAATAACCCTTGACACTCTAAAGGGAACAATGGCATCTTAAATGCTCGCCTGGACACCAAGAAGTGAATGCTACACATGAGTAGTGGGTTAGGTCTTTAAGTGCTTTCTGCACCTGTAAGAATCAAAGAGTTTGTGAGAATTAGTATCGTGGATCAGATAATGGGGTCCTAAGCCGGGCAGGATTTGTCGTTGGACTGGGTTGAGGGTGGAGGAGGAGGGGCATGAGGGAGAGAGTGTGTGTGGCCTGCAAGTGGAGGAGGTGGTGTAGGGGGCACCGTAGAGGTCGGGGAACCCATGGCTGGACTACCAGCTCCTCCTCCGCTTTTTGGGAACACTACTGGCTTGGGCCTTGTTGCAGGGGGACGCAGCTCTCTAAAGGAAGGTACAGACGAGGAGAGGGAGGAGGAGGAGAGAGAGGGGGATGTGGTAGAGGGCAGGGCGCTCCGAGGCTGGCTCTTGGCCGGGCGGAAGGAGGAGGGCACGTCACTGGCGGAGGAGGCGCTGCGTTGCAATGGGTGGGCATGTGAGGAGCCCCCTTCGCTGTCCCGTAACAGACGGGAGTGGAGTGGACTGGAGGGCTCCGAGGCTCCTCCTCCTCCCCCTCCTCCACCACACACACCTTTCAGCTGCTCCAGTGTGTCCAGGACTACGTCAGGGGTGTGTGTATGTTTCGAGGTGCTCTGTCTCTCCAACTTACTGAGCTCACTCAGGGCAGAGCTCATCGTGGCCTCGATGTCCTGCAACATAAGAGGCAGACATAGAAGTATATATAACCTTGTGCATACAAATGCACGAAGTAGCAGATGTGGATTTAAGTGATCCGTGAAACGGGAGCTGTACCTGTGAGCTGTGCTCCACCTGGGCTATGACCTCGGGGTCCAGTGGTCTGTGGTTGCTGAAGCTCTTAGACCGCCCTGCTGTATTTGTCTTGCGTAACTGTGGACTCTCCACCTATATGTTCACAATGGTCTCAATTAAACGCTTGCAGAATTAAACTAAAATAGTCAATTCAATACATTCACTTCATTTGTTGAAGATAAGACTTTACCTTGGTCTTAAGAGAGGAGTGGCGAGTGACTGAGTTGAGGATGCTGTGAGCGCTGACGGGTCGTTTGTCTCCTGTTTCTTTCACCAGAGCCCCACCAACAGGAAGAGACGCTGTTCTCACACCTCCTCCCCCTCCGCCGGCTCCTGGACTGGTGCTGTCGCTCTCTGAGCCCCGGAAGGTTCTTCGGATGCTCCCGGACTCCGGACGCTTCCTCAACCTGAATGAGACAAATATTTCATATTTTATATATATATATATATATATATATATATATATATATATATATATATATATATATATATATATATATTTTTTATTATTATTTTTTTTTTTTATTATTTACTTGTTGTTGTTGTGACTCGGTTCAATAGGTCAACCAACTCAGAGAAAAAAAGTGTGACAACAACAAAAAAAACAACATATCATAAAGAAGGAAGCAAGAAGATATTTTCCTTTTTATGGTTTGGCCCCAAGTCCATATCAACTGAAAATCTATGATATACTGTAAATAGCCTGTATCTACACAGAAGACACACTTGTTTAGGTTGGCCAGATAGATGTCAGCCACGTGAGCTCCAGTAGGAGAGGCAGCACTGCCTCTAGTAGACACCCTCTCCTCCAGCAGGTCCCTGCTGTCCACATCAGGCTTTGGACTTCCCCTGCCCCCGTCAGTCCTGAAACAATCAAGCAATAGTTTATAAATCATTGCTGTGCCAAGTCAGCACAGAGGAGGAACTGTCTCCCACACTCATACATTTCTTCTGGATGACAAAGCTGACTGAAGTACAACTTTTCTTCCACTTAGCAACTACTGTACATGCTACTGACTCACATCCAAACAGGTCACGGCAGAAAGACATAAAAGCACAAGCAGTGGTGAAAACTGTGTTGCTGCTGTACTAAATGAATAGTAAACTTGATAAACGTTTTCAAGTCTACAAAGTGTTTTATCCAAAAGAAAAGCAACAGCAACTTAAAAAGGGACAATCCAGCACTTGTCAATCTGGGTATTATTCACAAAACTACGTCTATTATGACTATTTTTTCAGTTGGGAAACCTGCGCACCATCTTCTCACATGTGCAGTCACTTGGCTAGCATGCACATAGTTGTAAAAAATCTTCACATGTATGTGAACAAACCACTCTGCCCGCATGAACAGAACATGTTGGTTGGCAAGGAAGTTGATATACTATGATATACTGTTCGCTACATATCTAAACAGATTAACTTCCTTAGCTACGGGGATTTTCAGCGGACTACTTTCTGTGCTTACTTTTGGTCAGATTAAAGAACAAGTGTAGTTTCTCTTTGACTCTTTGCTGGTTGCCCAGATGGCCAGAGTTTGCAGTTCCCAAAACTCTTAAACAGAAGCGTTGAGTGAAATATTATCATGATCAATATTCACAACAGTCAAAAACACGAGATGAAGACCCAGGATGACAAATACTGTGATTTCATATTCTGTTCCTTACGCAGATATTTGATCAAGACTATTGCCTGGAACACATCTTACATGTCTTGGACCACGATGTACTGGTGTGGCACCAGTCCATCCACTCCGTTATGTTGCCCCTCCCACCAGTCATCAGATGCCCGCTGGTACAGAAGCAGAGATGCACCCTTCTTGAAAGACAGCTCCCGACTAGTCCGGCCGGAGTAGTCGAACCGAGCGATGGCTTCGATTGGGTCGCACTCTGAAACAGCCAAGGAGCCTGAGATTCAGAGGATGGTGGACAGACACAGGAAGTGACAGAGAAGCAGGGAGCAGCAAAAAATGGGAGAGAAAAGAGAGGTGGGAGAGAGGGAAAGCCAGATTAGTGCGTAGCAGGTTAGTGCTGCTGTATTTGGTGACCGCACAAATGTTAAAATGGCTGAGAAGTAACAAAGCAGCATAGTTAAGAGGTTGCTGGGAGCGGGATGTGAGCTGGTTTAAAAGGTTAGAGCTATAGTAACTGGTGAGAAAAGCAGGAAGAGATCTCATAAACTGATGACATAATATACATACTATACAAGTACATTTATTGCATGTATTCACGTTTGTGTGTGTGTGTTACGCACCATCTTCGCTGTTGTGGCTGACAGAGACTGTGTCAGGCGCTGGCTCTTCCACAAGGGGGGGCTCACAGTGTGGACTGTCGCTAATGTGGACAGAGAGGGCAGATGGGGTTAGACGGCACAACCCCAAATGTCCCAGACTGACAGCACGTGTTGGATGACTCACAGCCTGACCTCATATTCCTCTCTTAAAATCACACACGTTTATACTGTATGCATCACACCACAGCTCAGTGTTCGGATTATAGCCACAATGCAAACTTGTACACTCCTTCAAATAACATTTTTGCTTCAAATGTGTACCGTCTTTTAGGCGCTACAAGACCTAGAGCTATGCATCCAAGGCCGTACTACAAACATTCTCTACACTGCCACCAGGAATGTAGAGGTATCCATACATGATAAAATGTGTCAGAAGATTTCATTATGTGTGTTGATAACTACACTGCCAGGAGTAAGATTCTGGGTAAATGGTAATGCTTGATTTAGCAATTTATTAATTAATTTTTTTGGCTTAACAGTATTAAAGTTATATACAGAATCTATATTTAGTCTGAAATCAACCAATTAAAAACCTACTATATGTTCGTTTTAATTGTTGAATGTAAACACCCCCCCCCCCCCTCCTGTTGCTAAAACCATTATTCCCAGAAGAAGTACAGTATCAATTATATGACCTTAATAGTAGCTGTTGCCCTGGGTGCAACAAAGCCCAGCGCGACTTACAGTCTAAACCACTGGCAGTAGTCATAATAACTGGTGCTGAGGCTTGTCATTACAGAAAAATTGAAAGCCGGCCCTGGTGTGCATTGTGTGTGTGTGTGTGTGTGTGTGTGTGTGTGTGTGTGTGTGTGTGTGTGTGTGTGTGTGTGTGTGTGTGCGCTCATGTTGTGGTCTCGCATGCTGATGTGGTCAGGCGGTTCTTTAATCTCCTGTGTGATGGAGGGTAAGCTGATCCTCGTGGCCCCCTGGTCCTGAGCAGACGGGCTGAGCCCCCCATTGCTCCACGACAGCCCCTAAATCAGACCCCCCCCCCTCTCCTTTCTGGCCTACTCACCATCTCCAAGCCCCCTCTAGTTAGGCAACAACTGGACAAGACATTCCCTGCTGTCCTACTAGCTACATCAATTCACATACACACTCTCGTCCCCGGTCCTCACCAGAATTCATCGCCAACTCCAGGGATGGTGTAGATGGGGCCTGGCAGGTCCTGCACTCCGGGGAAGATGGTGTCATGGTGGATGATGATAGTTTTAATGAGCTCGTTGACGTGGGCCTGGCAAGAGACCTGGTCGTGGCCCTCGGGGACAGACATCAGGGTGGGACCGAAACAGATGGCCAGGTTGTAGGGGTCCATCATGTTCTCCTCGCTGTACTGAGACAAGCTGGGCGGAAGGGAAAGCAGTGTCATCTAGAGGGCATTACCTTATCCTTCTCTCTTAAACATCTATAATATATACAAAAGCGACCGTGCACACAAACAACCATGACATGTCATTTACAGCCGCCATCACCACCTGCTTACGCATAAACTGTGAATGCATAGCTGTGTATGTCTGATTGCACAACGGCCAACGGTTAACTACCCAAACCTGCATCCATGAATCACTTCATTTGTGGACTGTGGTGATAGGAGATCTGATGATGTGTGTGTTTCAGTGTGTGAGACAAAGCAGGAGCATTGGGGTGACTGTAAATCACTTCAGCAAAAAAAAAAAGAAGCTCCCCTACGGTCTCCACATGAGCTATCAGGGACCACTTGAGTTACCCAGGAGTCTCAAATTTCAGGTCTCCCACATCCCATTTATTTTTGTCTTTCACTCCCTTTTGCTACCTCCCCTTACAGAAAGGCTGTATCATGCTTTTTAGGGATGGATTGGACATCATGGAACGTGTGTCTCTATTAGTTTTGTTATTGAAAAAGCAGTACCTCTGTTAATACACGTTTCTAATCCTTGAAAGGTAACGTTGTATGGATGTTTTTTTTGACAAATGTCTACTTTATTTTAAGGTTGTATGAGCGATTTGATTTATTTAGTTGATCTCCTGGCTGGCACCCCAAAAAGTAATTGTTGTTTAATGTATATTGGGTAAGAGCATGATATTCAGCCAATACCTCAACAAAGTACACATGCAGGAAAAAAAGTGTTTTTTAATATTACTTTTGGTGTAAATTACTACTTACTATGACACAAATCCTCCTATAGCTCCCATTGCACCACAACCCACAGATGAGGAGGTCTTTATTTGAATGGCCTCTATTGAAGCTTCTTCAAATTCTCCCATATCGGCCAACAGGTTTTGGTGGCGTTTGACTGTGGGTTTGTGGCTGCGGTGAAGCAATTGAGGCACTGTATGTGGGGCTACACAAATAAACTTGACTTGTTCTTTGCACTTTCATTAGGACCTACACTTGACTTCCCACAAAGGTTAAAGGATGTTTAGATTTAGTGTGAGAAGGCCAAATGAAGGACTTTTAACCTCATTATGAAATTACTGACTGTGTACTCAGCTAATGTTAGCAGATTAGAAGAGCTTTAAGGAGGATCCTTAACTGTTGAAAGGCAGTTTATCAGCTTACCTATTTTATAAATTACTGGGCGGGATTCAGGTTGTTTGCTTTTTATGTCAAGTTATGCATCAGTGTGTACTGATCCTGGACACAGGCAGTCTCAGAATGGTAGCACTTGCAGAAGTTTTTTATTTCATAGTGGATTTGTGGATAGTCATATATATATATATATCTTTCTCTCATTATTTCTTTCAAGTTTAAAGGCTGATTTTTGCTCCTGAGTGAAAATTGAAGAAACCTTATGGTTAATTACTTGGTTAAACTTTTCTTTATGGTCAGAATGTGACACTTGACAGTGGATCACTTCACAAATCTGAGGTAGAACAATCAAAATTATTATGATCTAATATCCAACGAAGGTTGAGGTCAAGTGCAACTTCTTCAGAACTGAAGTCTCTTGGATGAGTGACGAAACGTCTTCTAGTATCTTCAACCAAGTCCAGTTGCCCTTGACCTCAACCTTTGTTGGATAACTATGAACTGCATGACTGAGAACCTTCACAGACATGATCTAATCTTTTTCAACAAATATGATTAGTAGATGTTTTCTCAGTCCCACCTCCTCAACAAAATAAATATTTTAATAGAAAAGTGCTAATTTGTTCATGATTCAAATAAATTAAACCAAATATTTAATGATAATATATTGAACATTTATTATACTGTTATTGAGGAAAATGATATTGCAATAATTATCAAATTATTTTATTGCCCAGCCCTATCACCATTTCAACAGATAGCTCCTTGTAGTTTGTATTTTTATGCTGAAAGATGTTTGGACTATTTAATGTTCTTTATGTGAGATAATTTAGAAAATCATCACGTCTGAGTGCACATTACACTGATACTTTGACTTGGCAATATCTTTTACTACTGCTGATACCAGTTTTACCAGTATATGTGAATTTCTGACAATCCTTTTACTTATTTTATTTTACAGTTTTATCTTTATTTTATTGTACAGATCTCTATGAACTATGTTCAATGGCAATAAAGCATTCTGATTCTGAATATAAGTATGAAGCTAAAGCTAAAGTGATCTACTTTAGTCTATGTTGATATCACAGTTTGTTTCTTGAGACTGTATCACAGTGGTGTTTAATTCAGTGGTTGTTTCTTCTAGCTTTTGATATTCAGCTGCCACAATGTCCATCTCAACATCCTCCCCACACCAGTGTTCCTCTATACTGATACAGACTGTCCATGTTAAGCACCTATGCTGTCACCATTTCTGAAACTACACCAAACATTTTTTGAATATAGGCCTCTGGCCTGAGGATTTTCTGAAACACAAAAAAAGTGGTGACTATGACACCAGTTTTACTGACATTCTGCTAGTTGCAGTTAGTGTTGCCTTTGTAACTATGAATTAGGTTTTTCACCTGTCATGTCATGTTAAAACATTACAGCAATAACTACTAACCTAGAACACATCTCAGCTACATCTACCTATAATCATATTTTTATTTATCAACTAAAAATTTGGGATTTCTCACCTATTTGTTTACTTTGGATTACTGGTGTGTGCATGTGTGTGTGTGTCCTGCTACTCACTGGTATAGGAAGGCGAATAGGTATCTCATAATGATGAGAGTTTTGCCCTGCAGAGACTGCAGAACTTTCTTAATGTGGACTGCCCGCTCCTGGAGGCTCTCCATCGCTAGAAAATGACACAGACCATGACACTCAGGAGACTGCTCACACATTTGAGCACATAAATACACACTTCACACAAACAGACAAAAGGATAAGAGACTTACAGACACAGGATATGAGGTCATGGAAGACTTCCTTAGGGAAGAGGGCGTGGTCCAGTCCTCTAAAGTAGAGCTTCAGGACGCCAGCAATGGAGTCCATGTCGTGGTCATTCTGGTCCCCTGCCAGCGGGTCCTCACCTATATCCGGACAAGAAAACAGAGAGAAGAGGGAGGAGGAGGGAAAATATAATAAAGCACTGGACAAACAAGAGCAGTTTAAAATGCCAATGTTTGCTTGCTGGATGATAATCTTACCTCTCTCAAAGGCATTCTTGATGTCATTAACTTCCACCTGAGAGCCTGACACTCTGAAGATGCCCTCATGCTGTAGACCTACACAGACATAAACACACGCAGGGTTGTTAAATGCAAACTGAACCCTTTTTTTCCATTTTCAGGATTTTATAGTTCTGGATATTTAGCATTTTTGTGGTTTAAAGAGGTTACGAGAGGTTTTAAGAGGTTAAAGAAGTTCTGGTAAAATTCCCAGCTTCATATCATCCAGGACCAATCACACTCGACGTGACAACACAACCAATCAGCGTGGCGGAAAAGCTCATGCTAAACCTATCACCTCACTGGAGAATTTCACTCACCATGGCGACTGATGAAGCGGATGCAGCTCTCGACCATCAGAGGAATGGCTTCACCCGAGTCCTAAAACAGAGAGGGGGGGGGGGGAGAAGAATTACTCCCGCCAGAGGAAGACAAGACAGGAGCCCGGTGTGAAAATAAAACACCGCGCACTTCATGTCAGGAGGATTTCCGCACACACGTCTGCACATGCACACGCATCGGTGCACACATTTATGTACGGGGGGGAGAGGGTGGGCGCAGTACCCAGCTGTTGCTAGGAGACGGTGATTTTTCCTTTTCCCTTTGTTTGTTTGTTTGAGGTTTCCAGAAATCTCCAGGTGGTAAGACCGTGGCATGAACTTTGGACCATATATGTACCCACTAATATGTGAATCCCATTGTGTTTTTAATATGTTAAAGCCTTGACTTTCACTTGATCTAATCAATCAATTGATTTCTCTATAAAGTGAGAGCTGATGACCAAAACACAAGGCACCCACAAGGGGGAGCCACAAACATGAGATTCCCCCAATGGAGGAACTGCTTTTGATCATGTGTTGTTTCACATTGATGACAGTATGCAAACAGTGCAGATTCATCTTTAGATATAAATGTATAAATTTGTGAATTGGTTATACGTGATAATAACCAAAGTGATGTCAACCTCTAGGTGCAAATACATCCTGTTGGGGGAGGACAGTGTGAGAAAACATGTAGCTTGAGTTAAAAACCAAGCTACAGCCACTCTGAAACAAACATACACAGACGCACACTTAGGACAGATAATTACCTGCTTCCGTACTGACGAGTTTCTCCGTCCACTACACAGAGGGAGAGAAAGAAACAGCACTCTGTCATTATGTCTCCAGAGAAAGTCTATTTATAATCACAACTCTGGCAACGCTCTGTTTGTACACACGGACACATACGCACATGTGTTGAGAATATCTATAAACAGTGACAGGGAAAATAATAACCCTGGCTGCCAAGAAATCAGGCTTAAACACAGCTATGGTATATGTGAGTGTGAGTGTGTGTGTGAGCATATTTCCTTCCTTCACCACACCTACCTGGCAAGGCAACAGTCAGTCTTCTGACCTAAAGGAGGGAGAAACAGGAAGAGGGGGAGGGGAGGAGAGAGAGAGAGAGAGAGAGAGAGAGAGAGAGAGCGTTATAGTAGTAGAAGCAGGACACATGAGGAAACAGCTTCAGATGGACTAAAACAGGGAAACAAACTTCCCTCTTAAGCTGTACATGCACAGTTTAGGAAGAGGTTTTCCTCTGCGGAAATGCAGACACGGTCGGCCCCGAGGACACCCCCCCAAACATTTAAACACACAGCTGCATCCACATATGGTCACTGTCACTGTGACCTAGCACTCCACTCACACACAGACACAGCTTGAGGTGTCCCACTAAACCGCCCATCTCTCTGATCTGCTCCCTATTTTGCCTCAGGGCGCAAGACCTTTCCTGAATCCATCTCCCTCAAACTGGAGGGGCTCCCACACACACACACACACACACACAGTTTAAAAAGTGTGTATGAAGGACAGTGTGAGAGCCCCACTCACTCTCTCCCAGGGTCTTCTCGATGAGGTCATGCTTGGCCTCCAGCTTGGTGATCAGGTTCCTTCCTTCCAGAAACTCCTTCAGCTTCTAGAACACACAAAAGACACACACATTGGAGTCACACTATGTGCAGACTATGCTCATATATAACTACACTAAAGCTGCAATAATACTCCCTACAAATTATGGATGACCACAACTAGCACTGACCGTGAAGTAAAACTGCTCCGTCTCCTGCTGATTGGCCCGTCGCTTGGCCAGGCTGGGCTTACTGAGATAGGATTCGCTGAAGGTGGACTTCACCGACTCCATGCTGTTGCTGTGGTGGAAGCACTCAGAGACGTCGTAGTCCTCCACTGTCACCATGTCTTGGATGGTGGCCAGGGTGGCCTCCATGGTTTTCTTTACCTGGTGAGAACGGAAGAAAAGAAAAGACACGAAACAAAGGCTGTAACGGAAGATGAACCAGAAGAATGAATAATATAAGAGGGAGCAGAAAGATGGCTGACCTCTTCATTCTCAATCTTGAGTGTGGAGAGGCGTGACTGCAGCTGCTGACACCTCTGGAGCAGCTCGCCTTCCACCGGCTGCTGCGCACACATCACTCCCATCTATACCCGCCCGCACACACAAATAAAGACAGTGGAAAGTGAGACAGTTAACAGCGTCATAAAAACAACCTGATTCTGCCCTTCCCAGTGCGCAGACACTGAATGTATTTATAAAGAAAAGACACTGAATAATAATAACTCGAGCGCTAGAACTGTACCGTGTCTCCCATGTGGGACTGAAAGTCAAAGCGAGCTGGGGGGCAGAAGACGTTGTTGTAGGTCTCCATCAGCTTCTGTTTGTCACCGTTGGGCTCCAAACTTTCTGCGGCTCCATCCAGTGTCTCCAGGCCAGAGTGTTTGGACGCCTCTACGTTCTGTTCTGCAGATAGGTAGGTTCTCAGGGCGCGGTGCAGGCTGGCATGGTATCCTAAGTCACAGCACTGCACACACACAAGAAAACATCCACAAACACTGTTGGTAAAACAAAATGAAGTTGTCACCTTGTGTTGATGTCCACTTTCAACGCTACTACCATAAGCCTATCTGTTATTTTGACTTTCAAGTTTCATCAACATGTATACAGTGATGGCTCCAATATCATCTGACACATGATGTAATTAAATTACTTAATTAAATGCTGCAAAACATTGGTGTGATGCATAATTTGTACATTATCAATAATTTATCAATGTAAAGTTTGTGCGCCTGAACTTTTGTGAATGTTGGATGGATAAATGAAACAACACAAAAAGACAAAATATCCATTGTAGCTTTGCTTGGAGAAATGTTCACTTCTTCAGGAAGGTTGGACACGGTTGGTATCTCCATATTTTCCTCAGCAGTACACCCTTACTCACTGTCATTGTCTCATCGCATCTTCTCCATCTGGCTATGGCTGCCAGGCTGGTCTGAAGCAAATTGGTCTAAAACCTAAACTTTTTCGATGTAGAATCTATAACAGATACAATTCATCGTACATTGAACTGATATAGTGAGCACCACTGACCCTGTGTCAGTGGCATCAATCAGGGTGAGAGAACAAACACCTGCTGCTGACTGGTCTATCAGTCCAAGAAGCGGTGTGTGTGTGTTTTCATCCGGCAGTAAACTAACTGCTTCCATGCTATGTAGATTTTGGCCACGGGCTGTCTATGGAAGGGGGGGGGGGGGCACATCACTCTGATGTGAGGAGTGTGGGAAGCAAAGACATGACATGAAAACAGAAGACATGCAGAGAGGGTGACCAGTCTACTGCCTTCATTAGGAGCACTGAAGCTAATGCAAAGAGACTGGCTGAGGGGCAACCACTGGCTAGAACAAAAGGACACTAGTACACACACACCCACACACACACACACACAGTCTACAAATGTCAGCTGCTCCCATGGAGTGACAGAGTTTTGTGTTTGTACTCACGTCAATGATGTCGGAGAGGTCGTGGATGTAATATTTGAAGACACAGCTGTTGGTGGCCTCAAGAGCTAGCAGGTACTCATTCCTGGCTTTGATGGCCTTCAGCCTGTTCTCTGTGTACTTAGCTTGCCTCTGAAACCAGATTTTCAAAAAAAGGAAAGAAATCAGGCAAGAAGGAAAGAAGAAAGGTAATGACAGGTAGAGAGGGAGAGAGAGGGAAGGGATAATAGGTGTTAGAGTGAAACGCCTCAGTATTGATTATGGATAATAAGAAGTGGAGAACCATGTTGCTGTGACAGGCCCCATCTGTAGCAGACAATGTTAGCAATAAGCCAGTCGTGCACTCATAAAACATTCATGAGACACACACATCGTAAGTCAGTGAGACAACAGGTGGAGCACTCTGAAACAGCTTTCCTCTCTCTACTCGTTGCCCTCCATTTCCTCTCCCCCCCGGCCGGCCCGGCCTCGCTCACCTTCTCCTTCATCTTTTCGATTTTTTTGACACTGGAGCGCCGGACGGGTTTCTCGTCGCTCTTGATACTGGCCAAGGTATCGGGGGAGCGCGGCGTCTGTCGGTCGTCTTGTCGGACGGAGCGCCCCATCTGCTTTTCCTCCTGCTTCTCCGCCTCCTTCAGCTTGGACTCGGCATTGATACTGTCAGTGTTGTACATGTGGTACGTCTTCATCACCTAGGAACAAGGGTTGAGATTTGTAGGCAAACATGAGCGTGTGCTTTTCACCCACCAGTGTACTTTGGTTTTTGGCTCTGGCTCAAAAGTGGGATTACGCCAGTCAGCATATTGAGGAGCGCAGAGCATTGAGACTCGATGCACAAACAGCACAAAGGTTTTTTGGAATGAACCTCCAGCGCTGGCATTCCAAAATACTGCAGTGAATGAGTCACACAACCAGCCTCCTCTACTGTACAACACCAGTGTGCGAGTGCAGCGTCAGCCTTATTTCAGTGACTACCACCAGAGTCCTCATTATACTGCTCAAAACCCTTCCACAACACTGCAGACAGTCACACTGCCCTGTCTGTGTGTATGCATGAGCATGTGCGTGTCACTCAAACCAGATCTATTTCTATCTCTTACTATATACTATAATTACAGCACAAGACCTGCTTTTATGGGCCTGGCTGAGCTGAAGCTATACAGTTGCCTGCCCACACCCACACACACACGGACAGTGAAACACACTCTGATTGCCTCAGTCCTTTTGGCAGTACCATGGACATGTGTAACCAGACGCTACGATGCCCCGGACAGCGTGAGAAGACCAAAACAACAGACAGTGATGATGTCTGAAATATCAATTATTAAATCTGTCCTATTAGTAAGGATGTAAACAGTGTGGCCAGGCTAGGGACTCTGTCAGGCTGTAATTAAGGACAGCAGTGCTTTGAGGTAAATGCTAATGTCAGCCAGCATGCTAACACTGTGACAATGCTAACACACTGATGTTTAGCAGGTATATTGTTTCCTTTGATTATCGTGACGTAGTTTAGTGTGTTAGCATGCTAACATTTGCTAATTAGCCTTAAACACAAAGTAAAGCTGAGGATAAATGGTCTGTCATTCGTTTTTCAGGTGTTGGGTCATAAACCAAAGTGTTCTGACGTGATGGTGGCGCTAACTGAAAACTTGTTCATCTTAAGGGACGCTTAAGGTATGTACCAAATTTCATGGCAATCCATCCAATAGTTACAAATAATTTAATTTAAAACCATAAATGTCAACCTGCTGGTGGTGGAGCTACAGGAAAAGACAGGTAATCACAAAACCCATTGTGCTTTATCGTCCACAGATCATGATTTTTTTACACAACTCCATGGGAATCCATCCAATAGTTATTGTAGAGATATTCCGGTCTGTACTAAAGCGGTGGACAGACCAAGTCGAGCCGTCTCTAGTGTGTTGTAGCCAAGCTGACTCCTTACTCTCAATGTCATGTTTTTGTATTGTCTGTTAGTCAGTTCATTTTATATTAGTAAAGTACTTTGAATCTTTGGTTTTGAAATATGCTGTTAAATAAATGTGATAAGCACTTTTATAAAAGCTGTTTTTAGCTTCCCACAACACATCATTATGGATCCACATATTGTGATTGCAACGTCAGTGATTTCACTTACCGTGTAGAGCTCATTAAGAACTTTCATCAGGTCCTCTTGCAGCTGTACACCGACCTCTTTGCTCTGAAGAGACCGAGAGAAAAAGACAGATTCATATGAATGAAGAGCCCTCACCATTAGCTCAGTCATTACTTGGCAGCTTCTACCATCTGTCCATCCACCTGGTCATCTCTCAGTCAACTGATGACACCCATACCCACTGAGTCAGGTGGTCAACCGACTGCCCCATTATCAATCAAGACTACATTATCTGGCAAAAGAGGAGCGGAGGAATCGCTACAGTCCAGATGAATGAGCAAGGCAGTAATGGACTTGATAGACAGAGGGGGCAGGAGGACGACAGAGCTGAAGACAGAGGGCAAGATTACAAAGTTGCAAAAGATAACAAAAGAGACAAAAGAGGAAGGACAGGGAGTAATACAGGCACTACCATTCTTCAGACATAACTGCCAGGAACTGCTAGTGACTGATGACTTCACAGCAACCCAAAGATCAGTAGACTCCACACACATACACACATATACACAACAGCCTCCTCTTATACTTCTGCATAAATATGTTGGGACCCTCCCCAACCACTTAAACGACACCGGTCACACTGGGGTTTCACACAAAGAGAGACAAAAACTAGCTACAAAAGGAACCTGATGTGTGCACACAGATTCACACGTACACACATAAAATTTAAATAACAGAAAGGTAAGAGAGAGCGGGGGCACAAGCATGGGGGAAAGTAAAGAAGGAGATAGAAAAAAAGCAAAGAAAGAAAAGGGGAAAAAAAACAGTTAAGGAATGCAGAATGAAAGCAAGAACAGATTTCGCCAGCACATGTTGAGCATCTGTCTTCTCCTGGAAGAGGGCACAGAAGGGGGGTGGCTGTGGGTGTAGCGGGGGGTGCAGAGGTGAGCTGGTAAAAAAGTAGAGGGTAGTAGGTTGTCTTATGAAATAGAAAGGTGAAGAAATGGAAGGAGAAGTGAGGGAGAAGAAGCTGTTTACATGCTGACAGAGAGAGAGCAGTGGGAGGGTAATGGAGTAAGAAAAACGTAATTATTCATCTGTTTGGGAGAATCACTGAGAGTAGAAAGGTCAGGAACAGAGGGGTAACATGCTGCAAAGGGAGGAGGCGACGGGGAAGAGATTTAGGGAGGCGTGGCAGACGGATGCTCCACCCTCACTCTTTAAAGTGCTGTCGGAGGCGCACATCGGGTGACAACCAGTCAGACCACATCCAATCAAAAAGCCATCAGCCATGGTTGAGCCCTCCTATCTATCAACCGTGGATCATGACCTTTGGACTTCTCATCTTGCCTGTGGTCGTCCGTCTGGCTCAGCAAGACCGCAATAGAAACTGGCAACTATTCATTAGCTCTGATGTCTGTGGTCCAGGTTGAAGCTGTGTGTACTCATTAATACGGTTTGACTCATTAGTGTTTTCTCTCCAACAGTGACCAGATCTCATACACACTCCCGCTGCGCTAACAGTATCACTGTGCATTACTTTCCACACTGACTGAGATGAATGTGTTTGACTTCTCTAATATGGTGTTCGTCTCCATGAGCTGTGTGTGTGTGTGTGTGTGTGTGCGCACACTGTGTGTGTCATGGCCCCTGGCACTACTGGTATTCATGCCACTGACTGGAAATGTTATAAATGAACTAATTATCTACTTAATTGGCCATCAGAGCATTCTCTGTGTGTATGTGTGCATACTGTTTATGACCCAGACATGATGGAAGCAACCCTCATGCCAAAGAACAACCAGCGTGATAAAACAGAAATCAGTGTTCATAACTGAACCAAGAGGGAAAGGAAAAATAGCAGAGAAAGTGTGTGGGTTTTTTTGTACTGGTGTATCAAACAGGCAGAAAAATGAGGGTGGAGGTGTGTGTTCTCAGTGCCTGCGATCAGACTGTAAATGTAATTCAAAGACAACCTATCAGGTCGGAAATCAGCAGTTTCTGCCATGACATTCCAGACACAGACTGCTTCACTGCGCCTTCCACTCACACACACACACACACACACACACACACACACACACACACACACACTTATCTTACTATACTTGTGAGGGCTTTCCACTGACTACATTCTTTCTTACACCCCCTATGCTTATGTTAAACTTAACCCTTTCATATTTTAACCTAAACCCAGTTCTAATTCTTAAATCCAGACTGAAGCGCTCAACAAAAAAGGATGCATGCAAATCAAAACATGAACACATCGCTCTGAAACCCAAGCGTTTAAGGTACAGTAGATCAGGAGGTAAAAGAACACACACACATTAAATGGCCTGCTTCAATCTCAGTGTGATGCACTGACCCTCTCAACTTGTGTATTTACTCTAACATGTACAGCCTGGAGATGAACCACTGTCTCTCAGGGGAGGACTCAGCCTTGGTATTTGCTCTACAAGGTCACAGTAAGCTCTGATCTCCAGGGGGACCCCCCCCCCCCCGTTCTTTCTGTTCTTCCTTCACATCTCCTCTTTCCCACCATCACTCTGCCTCATCTCTTTTTTACCCTCCTCAGACTAGCAAGGAAGACATCAGAGGAGACAAGAATGAGGGTACTGTATGAGCCACAGACAACAAAAAACCTCCTGGCCGGAGGTTCAGCTGACTTGCTGTCAGTCAGTAAATCAGCCAAGGCAGAAAACAGATGCTCGAGAGACGGATGGAGAGGGCAAAAATATGACATGAATTCAGAACTGAGATTATAGTTACTACTGAGACATATGAAATCACACAATTCAAACAATAATTTCAATGGATACTTTAACTAACAGTTCTCAAACATTAACTAGAATTAGTTATTTTAAAGGACACACACTTCATCAAACTTACACCTCACCCAACGGCTCAATAGCCATGTATTATAAAATGTGAGTTGATATCAGGTGCTTAAAAATCTAGCTCAAGGTGTGTTTCATATCATTATACTGTATTTACCAACACATACATCTCATTTGATTGTAACGATGCAGATTGGCCCCGAGGAGCAGGTAGCAAAAACAAAGACTTTGGAAGAGGTGTGATCCACAATCCTGCCGTGTCCTGTGTGTGCTTGAGTGTGTGTTACCTTCTTGAAGAGGCGTCCTGAGTCCTCGCTGATCTGCGCGAAGCGGGGGATGATGTTGTTGAGGTAGAGGTCGGACAGAGTGGCGTGGTCGCGGCTCTCCCTCTTCACCTGAAGCAGCAACAGGTTCCAGCAGTTCACTGGGGATAAAATGCTCTGCTCCTTCCTACACACAGAGAAACAGAGAGTCTTAACATGTATTCAAGGACCTCCAGCCATCTTTTTAGATAAATGACTAGCATTAAGTCTCTTTCATCTTCTAATTACCGCCTTTTCATCCCACTGATGGATGCGCACACACACATATACACAGGTCTACTTTATGTAAAATATAGACAGGCGTAAAAGACATAGACAAAAAAAAACCCTCTCCACCCACTGTTTTCACAAAGATGAGACAAGGCATTGAGATGAAAAAGACAGTAAGGGAGGGAACAAGGCGGCTGTTCTATGTCTCTCTCTTACACACACACACACACACACACACACACACACACACACAGTGAGTCAGCCCAAACAGGGGATTCAGCCAGGGTACAAAACCCAGCAGGGAGAGGTAAGACTCCCCCCAGAAGCACAGCTGTCGCAGAAAGGAATAAGAGAAAAAGGAGAGAGAGAAGCAAAAAAGAGACACAAAGAGAGAGATTTAAAGACTGGAATGACTTCACTAATAGTCTAATAGCTCAATACTGTTTCATTGTCTTTGCTTCAAGTGCCCATAAAGCCGTTAAAGCAAGGCTGTCAATGCCCTGCTTACATGACAACACTACCCCTTTCAGAGCGTGTGAATAAACAAAGTATGTGTGGCTGTGTGTGTGCGCGCGCGCGTGCATGTGTACAGTATGTTTTATAGATGATCCATGGATGATCTAGTGGGCAAAATGGATTATGAGTGAGTGTAAGTGGATGAAAGAAGGCCTTTAAAAGCAGCTTTAACTGGGTAGAAACAGCAAAGAGCTGCAAGGCATTTACATCTCACACACACACACACACACACACACACACACACTCTAGATAGGGGTCAGAAAAAGTAGAGCAGTGACCCAAAGCACAGACATGACAGACAAAGTCTTTGACAGAGGGGTATAGGGTGGGGGTGGTGTCCATGGGGTGGTGAGCGTCTTTGTGTGGGAAAGTAGGGTCTGATGAGATGAGTCTATGACTCATCATAGTGATGTGATATGTTAGTACCGACTGTCACTGGTCAGATGACTAATGGAGTGTAACAACAATAACAAGTTCAAGGAAAACTACCTACACAATTATTATAAAGCCCAAACACTGAAACTCTCCATGCTAAACTTGAGCAATGGTCACATGGACACACGTTTGTTTGTATCACATTCTGCTTCAACATTTCTCTGCTGTCTGTTTTCTTTCCGGCGCGTCTGTCTTCACTGGTTGCACAACATTTTTCTCCACCGAAACAGGGCACAGTTCCTCTATTTGCTCAAGCAACCGTCCTCTCCGCCTCCATGTGACATGTCACCCTCAGCCCACCAGTGATCACCATGGTAATGGCACTGCAACACTGGGTGAAATATCACCTAACCCTCTCTGACCCTCAGCTAGGTAAACACTGAAATGTCACTGGCCCTTCGAAGGTCACATGGTCACAACATAGTTAAGTCCTCAGGTCAGGTGCTGCCAGTGACTCACTCTGGAGGGAAAATGCTAAATGGTCATTTACATTCAGGATCAAAACGCATAGCATTAACCAGGGCGTCACTGCTGGCAGTTTTTGGGAAGTGACCCAAATTGAACAGTTAAAAACTCTAAAGACCAAGTCCAACCTCTCTGTCGAGGCAACAGGCTGCTGATACACTTGTTGTTTGAACAAGACTATAATTTGATTAACAAAAGGCTGCATGAAGAAACCAGTCTGGCTGCACAAAATAGACACACAATGTCACAATGTAGAACTAGAACTATCAGAGATGGTATAATATTGTTATTTATGATCTTTTTTATATTTTCCATAGTGGGACATTAATTCATTTATTCCTAGTTTGCTGAATTATTGAACAAAACGTCATTAGAATTGCAGTAATATTATGACATTTTATCAGTATTGATTGGGATGGGTATCAATGAGCTCAAGCCCAGTTCAAATGCTGATATTCTCTATCGATTCTGGTTCTTGTGGCATCTGGGTTACAAATCCTACCACAGCATTTTAATAATAACAATAACCAAAGTATATCAATAGAAAGCAGCCTTTGTTTTCATTTGGTTTAGGGTGCCATGACACAGCGGTTTATTGTTAAAATGTGGGGTATTTTATGATTCTTTTGTCATAAATGCCCAAGTTAAACATTCACTTTTGTAAATTTGTTTTTACTTGAGTCGGTACCTTTGGCTAATTCTCGGGCAGTATAACTGTGACTGGGGGGACATACAAAATGCTGTATTCTATACCACGCTGCAGGACATGCTGAGCTATATTAGACAGACTTCCTCCCTGCATGGGATTATTTTCACACAGTGATTGTAATTTGTTGTATTAATACAGTCTTGAGTGAAGTTTGTGCTCATCGAGTTCTCCCTCTGGTCCGTCACACAGCAAACTTGGAACCCACCACCTATCGTCTGACAACGATTTAGCCTCTGGGGGCAATGGGCCAATGTTTTGGGGCTTCTGATGTAGCCGGTTAATATCCGGATAACGGATATCCAGGCCAAGACTTCCTCCTCCGTGCGCCGGTCATTGTTTATAGTCCGATTAGCAATCTCGGAACCTCTTTTGCTCTTTGCACAGACAGTTCACCTGCATGCAACCAAAGCCTGCTCAAATGTGATTGGTCAACACAACTCAGACTAACAAACGGAAACCAACATTTTGGCCCTCTCCTATAGACATAGTAAATGAAACAAGTGTGTTGATGCATGTGAAAACAAAGATCGGACTAAACTTTGCTTTCATATATTTCTAAGTCGAATCAAAAAGGATGTTGTCTAATGAATCTGCTATGATACGTGATTTTGTTTTTTCCAGAACCATTAACAATGTAAATAGACAGAGAGGGAGAGAAGAAACATTATGAAGTAGATTCAAACAAATACAGCCACAATAGATGCAAAACAGCAAATGCTCTGTCCATGTGCAGTCATACGACCATGTGATCTTTAGAATCAGATCCCAAAAACCACATTGAATTAATATGTCGCTGTGGCAAGGGGTTGTATAAGGGGCTGCAGCTTATTAACAGTGAAATTGGCCTAATATTTAGCATAAGGATAGGCTTTGAATCAGTGTGCAACTTGTGAGGGCTTCTCCATGTGACCAATCAGCCCGTCAGCCTCAGGGCACACACAGACAACCACACAAACTGACACGCACAATACACTTAAACCGTGTAACCCCCCACCACTGCTGTATGCAGTCTGCCAAATAGCAGGAATACCAGGGGTCTCCATGGGATCAACACACACACACACGGCTTGGAGTACCATCAACGCCTGGCTGTACAGAGAAACACACACACACACACACACACACACACACACACACACACACACACACCTTCATTCAGACACAAAAATACACATGCATAACCGGAAAAAAATAGCTGAAATTCCAGCATGGCACCCGGACTGAGCAGCAGCAGATGCAGAGAGACTGTTACACAGATGTTGGGTATAGAGAAAAGTAAAGATGAACCCTTGTAGGTCAGACAATAGTATTTTTTCTTGCCCTATGATATATTGATAGACTATGGCAGACCGGCTGAAGCCGCTGCAGTAGCCCTGCTCAACTACATTTTATTCTCTGTCCTTTTCCTCTGCTCTTCTTCCTTCCCCCAATATGCAACGCAGGGAAACACACACTCTGCAACTGCCTCAGTATTGATCTGAGCTGCAGGGTGTGTGTGTTGGGAGTATGTCCTCTTGGTTGGAATTGGGTTTCGTTTAGAAGCCCTATCGATCCCTTTTAGTCTGTGACTGTGCGGTTGTGTGTGTGCCCGAGAGAGAGAGAGAGAGAGAGAGAGAGAGAGAGAGAGAGAGAGAGAGAGAGAGAGAGAGAGAGAGAGAGAGAGAAATAAATGTTTCTGGAAAAGTGCACAATGCGTAATAAAACAGAACAAGAACAGAACACGGAGAGAAGAAGAGAAAAAGAGGAAGGTGGCTGTAAAGAGTCCTTCTCAACAGTTTTGGTAATTTTGGAAAATCCAGTCTATTAAAAGGTCAGCAGAGTTTCCCTTTACAGCAAAGGATTACCAAAAACAGAGAATACTGTGTAAATAAAATTTAATATAACATTTTTCCTAATTGTCCTCTTAGAAACAACTGAATTAATTCTCTTAGCAAATTCATTTATGAACAAGCAATACAACAAATGCTACGCCTCGGTAACCATAACGAAATGATACATTAGGGGCCTACTTATTGATTTCTGATTTGGTTCACTGATGGATGAATTCACATCAAGTAGTATTTTACACAAACACATTGATTCTTTGTTTTTTTTTCTAAGTTTATTTGATAGGGACAGATGCTATAAACATAGAGAATTGTACAACAATTTTCCAATGCATAGCAGCACAGCATTTATAGCTACTACTAATTTCCAATGCCCGTTCCTAGAAGGGCTTTTAATAAAATTCTTCAAATCAGAGTGATGGGCTTAGTATCATTATTTAAAAGAGTAGGGTTATGATTAGACAGCAGTTCAGTGAATCCTTCCCCACAGGGAAACAGACCGCTCGCTCCCACCAAGAACCGCTAGATAAATTATACAACAACACATCCCACTGCTAAAACTAAGGAGCTCCAGTGTGTATTTGTATGCTTATGTATCAATGAGGGAATGAGACAGAGAGAGAGAGAGACAGAGAGAGAGAGAGAGAGAGACAGAGACAGAGAGAGAGACAGAGACAGAGAGAGCGAGACAGAGAGAGAGAGAGAGAGAGAGAGAGAGAGAGAGAGAGACAGAGACAGAGAGAGAGAGAGAGACAGAGAGAGAGACAGAGACAGAGAGACAGAGAGAGAGAGAGACAGAGACAGAGAGAGAGAGAGACAGAGACAGAGAGAGACAGAGACAGAGAGAGAGAGAGACAGAGAGAGAGAGAGAGAGAGAGAGAGACAGAGAGAGAGAGAGAGACAGAGAGATAGCAAGATCGACTATCCCCGTTTGGCCAAGGTTACACACAGCAAGACACTGCAAAACAGTCAGAGCACAAAATCACCACCTGGCCATTTCTGGCAAAATGCACAGATACACACAGACACACACAAACTCACAGGACCTCAATGATGACAGGAATTAGTATCCTAATGAAATGTATAAGCGATGAATCAGTTGGGGTTTCATTAGATCAAACTAAGAAGCAGTGAATGATGTAAGACAGATTTTGCTAGTCTCTACTTCTTTCTCATGGAAGGAAGTCATCAATCTATACCGTTTACAAATAAACATTTTTTAAAATCTTTTCATCTCACTTGGAATACTTAAATGGGAAGAGTGTTAGTTGTAAAAGGCACTTTGAACTAAACAAATAAAATCAATGCAGCATCAGTGTGTCAGTGCTTTGTGTGAGTGAGCAGCGTGAGTGTCCCATACTTGAGCAGATGGTCCTTGGTACTACGTGTCTTGGTGAGGAACCTCTCTGCCAGCTTCTCAAGGTTGCGGCTGTAGTCCACCTCAATCTCTGCCTTCTTTCTGAAGAAGTCTTGCAGGTCCTGCAGCAGCTGCACCCTCAGCTCACACTGCTGGTCCAGACACTTCAGCTGCTCCACCAGCTGGGCACGGATCTCTGCCGGGATGAAGGGAAGAGGAGGGACAGAGAGACAGAGATGAGTTTAACGTCTTAGTTAACTTAATTATGCCCGCCACAGTCCAGGTGAAGCCACAGATGACAGCCTACACAGGATGTTTGTTACCCCGCACTACAAATCAAAAGGCCTCTTTTACTCTAAAAAAAAAAAAAAGAAAAAGTTAACTGCACGCAATTATCCACACAACTGGGGAGCAAGCTGCATACATTACTGTTGACAGTGCAGAGCTATCATTAAGATGCGTGCCGCAACAATGTGTTAGACGTTAAAAGTCTAAAGCCATTTCCTCTTTACATCTGATGTGGATGGAGCCCATCTAGAATCAAACACCTGGCCGAGCCCTGACACATCAGCCTGGAGCCTTGGCTGAAATCCACTCCGGCCAAACCGTTAAGCACAGACTTGCTATGCATGTGCGTACATCTTCATATTCATATGTGCATTTGTGTGTGTGCGCGATCAGATAACCTCTTCCACACACAAAGATCTCCAGAGGCAGTCATTTATCCCCGCTTATCACTTTTCATTTTCCTCCTGCCTGCTTCCCCTCTCCCTCCTCCGTGCTGCTCTCCAGTCTGGCCTCAAATTAATAGAGTGCACTCAGTGCAGACACACTCAGTAACCACATTCAATCACCAGCTACAAAAAGGTCCTCTGAGGAGTACTGCCCACTGCAGTTATAGATATGGACACGCAAAGCGTCCAGAGCAACACTTGCACACATATACACACCCTCAAGGACACACAAACACACGATGATAAGCTGGATCAGTGTTGACAGCTGACAGATTAATGCTATGCTCTCATAGCTGCCTGCCAACGCAGAGTAGGCTGCGCATGCATCCTTTTAAAGAGTTAAGAAACAACACACACACACACACACACACACACACACACACACACACACCTCCAATACCCAGTGTGTGCAACTACATCATGGGCAGTCTACCACAGCTGTCCTACCTTTACAACGGTGGCTGAAGATAAAGCGTATGGCTTTGGCCTCCATCCTGGCTTCAGTATAGACTCCCCTCACATACAAAGTAGATCAAAATACACACACACACACACACACACACACACACACACACACACACTCTCGCAGGCAGGCAGAGATCCAGCTATGCGCCTGTCCGACAGCGACTGTTGATGCTGCCTTTGTGTTTAACAGCTGAGAGTGCAGTTTCTCTTTACCACAAAGAGAAGTGGGATATCTAAATTTGTCTGTGACCATCCCGCTCCTCCCCCTGTCTCACACGTATGTCTCTCCCTCTCCTGTCAACACAGACCTAAACACTGTGCCACTAGCCAGCGGCTGTGTCCACTCACAGTTATTCTTCACTGATTAAAAGGCCAAAACGTGGGAGTTTTGTGGCATCAAGACACTACGGCGCATACGCTCACACAGACAACATTTAAATGCATACTCACACCATGTGTCTGTGCTAATGACATGGTGTGAATATTTGCTTTGACAACATGTGGTATTGACTTGTGGCCTGTGTGTGTGTGTGTGTGTGTGTGTGTAATTTCATCATCGCACAGAGCTGTCAATGATGGGGGATGAGTCACTGTCCCGCCCCTCAAGGCTGCGACACATATCCTTGAGATGGCGGCCTTGTAATTAGCCGACCCAACACAACAGCACACATCACATTCATAAACACCTCAGCTGAAAACACGCGCTCCCACCCATAAGGAGCATTAGAAGGTGAAAGAAAGAATGCTAATGCACAGAGGGGTAGCTTGAGAGATAAAGTGACATCACTCGCATGAGACCCCCGTGTTTAGAAAGCAGGTTTAATGGAGGTAAAATTTATTTAATAGGGAGGTCATGCCCTCTGCCCCAAAACCCCTCTCGGGCCCCTAACAGTCACATTAGGATGAAGAGTGACTCTGACAGCATGCTCCATTTACAAAATACAGGTCTGAGTGACTCAGCCAAAGCTAACCCTCAGCTCTCCACACTATATCTTGTTGATACTGGCTGCTAAGCTGAATTTCCCCGAGGGTTTTTTTAATAATAAAAAAAAATCTTTATCCATCTAGACGCTGTTCTCGCCAACCGGAGAGGAGTGTCAGCTGAGAGACGGGGGGCTTGGTACAGCAAAAAAGGGAGAAGATGCTGTCAGAAAAGATCGATGACGGTCTTCCTTCGGTTCTCATCCCTCTGTAACGGTCATCAACCCCTTGAGCCAGTAAGAAGTGGGATGTGAACTGGAATTTGACAACTCTGCGCCCCCCCTCTAGACAGCCCCGTCACATTTTCCAGGCAGATGAGAGCAGGTCTTGTAATCGGGCTCTGGGATTCTACTTTACTGATGCTCTCCTTTCTCTCCTCCTTCCTCCTCCTCCTCTGTCTGTAGTGCTGAGGGCTGTCTGGCTCTGTCTGCACAAGCCTTGTCCATACACTTTTCACTTTGTTCACCAGTGCCACCAACACCCCAACAAAACACAAAACTATTTAGAAACTAAGGACATGGTTGCTAACCTTTGATGCAGTCCATAACAACCTGTCCAAATACAAAGGTCACTCCCTCCCTCCTGAGTGGCAAACCATAACAGTCAACATTTGCCTGCGTTATATTAACCAGGTATCTACCCCTTCATTCTTTGTTTTAGTGTAATGTTTTATTAATATATATACACACATATATATATA
>NC_060167.1:24738649-24755507 GCF_021292245.1 Micropterus dolomieu
TGTGTGTGTGTGTGTGTGTGTGTGTGTAATTTCATCATCGCACAGAGCTGTCAATGATGGGGGATGAGTCACTGTCCCGCCCCTCAAGGCTGCGACACATATCCTTGAGATGGCGGCCTTGTAATTAGCCGACCCAACACAACAGCACACATCACATTCATAAACACCTCAGCTGAAAACACGCGCTCCCACCCATAAGGAGCATTAGAAGGTGAAAGAAAGAATGCTAATGCACAGAGGGGTAGCTTGAGAGATAAAGTGACATCACTCGCATGAGACCCCCGTGTTTAGAAAGCAGGTTTAATGGAGGTAAAATTTATTTAATAGGGAGGTCATGCCCTCTGCCCCAAAACCCCTCTCGGGCCCCTAACAGTCACATTAGGATGAAGAGTGACTCTGACAGCATGCTCCATTTACAAAATACAGGTCTGAGTGACTCAGCCAAAGCTAACCCTCAGCTCTCCACACTATATCTTGTTGATACTGGCTGCTAAGCTGAATTTCCCCGAGGGTTTTTTTAATAATAAAAAAAAATCTTTATCCATCTAGACGCTGTTCTCGCCAACCGGAGAGGAGTGTCAGCTGAGAGACGGGGGGCTTGGTACAGCAAAAAAGGGAGAAGATGCTGTCAGAAAAGATCGATGACGGTCTTCCTTCGGTTCTCATCCCTCTGTAACGGTCATCAACCCCTTGAGCCAGTAAGAAGTGGGATGTGAACTGGAATTTGACAACTCTGCGCCCCCCCTCTAGACAGCCCCGTCACATTTTCCAGGCAGATGAGAGCAGGTCTTGTAATCGGGCTCTGGGATTCTACTTTACTGATGCTCTCCTTTCTCTCCTCCTTCCTCCTCCTCCTCTGTCTGTAGTGCTGAGGGCTGTCTGGCTCTGTCTGCACAAGCCTTGTCCATACACTTTTCACTTTGTTCACCAGTGCCACCAACACCCCAACAAAACACAAAACTATTTAGAAACTAAGGACATGGTTGCTAACCTTTGATGCAGTCCATAACAACCTGTCCAAATACAAAGGTCACTCCCTCCCTCCTGAGTGGCAAACCATAACAGTCAACATTTGCCTGCGTTATATTAACCAGGTATCTACCCCTTCATTCTTTGTTTTAGTGTAATGTTTTATTAATATATATACACACATATATATATACATATACATACACACACACACACACACACACACACACACACACAAACATAGCTATGTACATTTTGTGTTACAAATGTCTATGTCTGCCCATAATTCAACATCCACAGACAGTGAACAGTCTTGAATGTTGCACGGATCACTGTTGATTCTGATGGCCTTTTCTTTCTCAAGATCTTTGTTGCCCTCCTGTTATTGCACCTCTACCCAGTCATAGAGCCACCTGTTCATTTTCTTTTGGCGCTCAGTATAGCTGAGGGAGTGATATCATGTGATTAAGTGTGTGAATGTATACCTTCCGTACATCTGGCTTTGGAAGTAGAAGAGGGGAAAAAATGTGAGCATGAGATCGCAGAGTCCATCGCCTTTTTATCCCTCAAGCCATTTTGGCCCAAACCTGCCCCTCCTCGTCATCCATTATTGATTTGTTTGCTCATTCCGACCCAGAAAAAAAAGGAAGACAAAAATGGAGAGAGATGATAGATGGAGACAGCGTAACCACAACAGAATAACATTACCACTATGGTCAATGCTCGCTGTTAATTTTGCTGTGGGCTGAAGCCACGGCTGGACATGTTGCTGCATACAAATATGTGGATGGCACATCAGAAGGAAAATTAAATTATGCTGCCAAAAGCAAGCAGACACAGAATAATTGGGTCCCATTGTGGCAAGCACATTGTGGATCCTGAAAGTCATGTCTCTCCTGCGACATTACCTCTTGTAGTTTAAATTATTGCAGCAAACATACCACCAGCTTTTTTTCTCTGGAATCGGACTTAAGTGATCGTTGTCCTGGATGCTGTTCTGAGCTGGCCTAGATACAAGAGCCACACATACTGCTGTGAGCACTCATTATACCTGAAAACACCCTGGGCTATGAGCACAGCACAACACTGCCATTGACGTGACAGTGTGAGCCCAAGCTGTCACTCTGAGCTGTTTTGAAAGGTAGCTATCCAGCCCGCTCTTGGAAACCCCACCCCAGATCTGTCCTCCTCTATTATTGGACTGGTTTATAGAGACACATGCACACGCTGGTGCATGCATGCACGCACCACACTCACATACACATGGCCACTGTTTACAAGTAGATGTGAAGAGTGTTTGAGACGAGGCTTTAACTGGCTGCAGACAGGGGGTACAAACAACAGAGGAACAACAGACAGACACACGTGACAGGTCCATTCATTGATAGGATAACTGTGGTTTATTGCGACCCAAGTCTTATTTTCGCAGTTTTTAACCACGATACCTGCTGCTAAATCTAACATTCCACTCACAAAATGAATTGCAGAGATTGTGGATGAACTGCCCCAACTTTTCCTCTCCCGATACGGATTCTGACATTTTCAAAAGTATAGTCAAATTTAAAATCTGCATAACTCAAACTCATTGGATTCATTTCTAAGTCAGGTAACGTGAGGCCAGTGATTGCTGTTGCAGCGGCGCACTATGACTGACTTAATGTAAGATATGGCGTAAACATTTTTAACAACATCGAATCAGCTACATCGTGATACTCGATACTTCCCTTACAGAGACTGGGGGAATGTGGCAGCACTACTGAAAGGAAAGGTCAGTGGATCAAGAAACAAAACCAAAGAGGTTATACATAAAGCCAGGGTTACACAGACTGATTTGGAAGAGAAAACAAAGGAAAGAGTAAACTTATTACCCAAACGGCCTGTTGTAAACATACCCCAGTTTGCAGAGTGACTTCCTAGTTCAACTTTGACAATCCTTCTTGTATGCGCACAGTTTTTCTGTCCATATAAGGGATTATTACAGACACTCATGGTGCTCTCGCTTTCAGTTTTACCTCCAAATAAAGTGGTGTGGCTAAACTGTTGGTTTCGTGCGGTTTCCCAGATCTCAGCAATTACTTTGGTGAGTCCAGCGTTGTCATAATTGATAGAAACAAAAAGGTAAAAAACAGGTATAGGAGACTGAGGTTGTATAAACCGGGATAATCCTTTAAACACACGCCTCTCTGCCAGCATCGGCTCAAACCTGTGCCAGGTAATCAGCCAACACAGCGGGAACGCAAGAACACACACACACAGACACACTTTCAGTTAACTAGTTCTAAGAAATCCAAGACATCCAACCAGGAGATCTAGCTCTCGGCGAGGCAGAATGATCCTGTTTGTGTTTTTGTGTGTGCGTGTGAGCACGCATACACAATGTGTTTATGCAGTAAGGCCTGGTCTTTGTTGCTCCAGGGGCTGATACTGCAGCACAGAGTGGTGGAGAAGAGGAGGGGGGAGCAGAAGGCGGTGGTAATGGTTTGAGTTGTACCACTGTGAGCTCATACTATTGTCCTCAGAAGAATGAAAGAAGCAGAAAGAAAAGAGGCAAGAACAGAAAGCCGTGTAAAGGGTGAGTGCAGGGGGGGTGTGCAGGTGGGCACTGCGTCACTGTGAATAATATGTCCATTCATCCCTGTACTCACAGGAAGAGAGGACAGGGAGACAGGAAGTCAGTCGGACCAGTTCATTGCCAGTGGAGAGCACACGGGAGGGGAGGGTCATAGTAAAACAACCACAGGAAGCGTGTGTGTGGAAAGACGGAGCACAGCAGGATTGGGGGGGGGTTGATCGGACTGAGGTGTGTGTGAGTCTGTTTCTTCAAATGAAAAGGCCTAAAGAAAAACAGGCAGCTGTGGAGTATAACCCTCCGAACCTGAAACCAAGCAGGAAAAGAGGGGAGAGAGACTGATGGAGAGAAACTGGGCTAGAGTTTGCAGGTTTTGGAGCAGGGGGGGGCAAGGGCCTCAGGTTGCAGCCAGGTATTATTTCCTAATAGGATTCTTCAACAGAGTGAAATCTATTAGTTCCAGACATGCCTGCCTAATACAGCTTCACTGTACACACACACACACACACACACACACACACACACACACACACGAGGAGGGGAGTAGAGGAAAAGATAGAATTACATTACAGTAAGTGTTGGAGGAAAAACTATTGCAGGAATGGAAAGATTCCAGCCAATGTCTTTTCCTTGGGTCTGGACTTTCCTCTGAAAACAAACACACACAGACACAGACACACACACACACACACATTAAAACTTATATAGTCATTTCCTCTCTCACCCAGAGCTTGAAACCTTTAGGAAAGGCGAAGTCGTCTTAAGGAGGCAAATTAACAATCTTAGTGACTTCTAGACATGGAAAACCAAGCTGAAGCCAAACACCACCAGGCCTGCTCTGTGTAGCAGAGGAGAGGAGGAAGACAGGCAGGCAGAGAGACTTAGAATACTCAGAGCATAAATAAGTAACGAACAGGAGATTTCAGAGGGTAAAAGTTAGTGGTCTCTCTTTCGTATTTCATAAATTTCACTTCTGGCCCAGGTTTCTAATGGGGAACCAAGAACAGAAGGATGCTTTCAGCCAGGCAAGGAAGTGAGCCCCTGACCTCTCAGGATTTAGTTATCATACACACACAAACAAACACTTTGCCTGCGCCAATTAAACCACTGATGACCCAGGAAATACAAAAATGGATAATGAAAGTAGGGTGCACTGATGTAAAAGGCCACAATATGAGCTTTCAGTAAATATTTCCCATCACCATTTGTAAACATCTTATTAACAATGAATTAGCAACGTTTGATGAACAAGTAAGCAGGCCTCCTTAAATAAACAGATGGATATTGATGGGAAATGCACTAACTTTCTTGCAGGGAGTTTACATGAGAAGAGAGATTGGCCAATTTATGGTTTTACAGTCTCCACAATGACAAGAGTTGAGAGTGGCATCGAGCTTCTCAGCCAACTCCCAGCATCAAAGCAAAAAAGTGAAAAATGCATTCAGATCCAGATATACAAAAGTGATTGGACATCCAATGTAGGGCTGAAACGATTCATCGATAAAATCGATTAATAAAATGCGACACAAATTCTTTGCATCGATGCTTGTATAATCCATTTAACTATACAGCACAGTGTTTCGCACGGACATTTATTACTGTCGCACATCGCGCTTATGCTGTGAACACGGCGTGATTATAATGGCGCTGTTTGCAAAGTGGAGGAAGAGAGAAAAAATAGCGAGGGACAAAGAAGAAAGTGTCCAAAGTATAGGATTATTTCAAGCTAAAGAAAACAACAACTCTGTAATATTACCGTCCGTCCACCGTAAAACGAAACGTATGTCCCCTCGGCAACAGCATGACGGCAGCTGAACAAAAAGCAGCCGGTGTTCTGCCAGCTGCAGACAAGGTAACAGTAACAGCTACTTTAGCATTTAACTGAAATCATGATTGATTGTTGAGTTGAAGCCAAAGTAAGCCGCAGTCCTCAGCTGAAAATGTACACACGTGCGTTTGTTGTTCTCCTTGGGCGCATCAATGAATCGTTGAAATAATCTGTCGAATCAGCATTAGCTGCAGCCCTAATCCGAGATGCTTCAACTATTACAAGTGACTGAATGTAAAATTATTAAGGGCTATCTACATTACATTTACATTATGCATACATATTATGTGTGGAGCATTAAAGCGTAAATGATAACAGGGGCCTGTTGATATACCTTGCCTGCCTCCTAAACTATGGCCTGTGTGAAGAAATCACTGTTACTTGCCCATGTCGCACCCTTCACGGTGGCTCCAAGAGAGCAGGGATAGGAGAGAGAAAAGGAGGTGATAAGGAGGTAGTATTCAGCAGGGGTAAATTCCTCTGCACTACTGCTCATTTCAGATTGACCCTTTACTAGCCAGAGAGATGCTTCATCTCCAGCTGGAGGAACACAGCAGCAGCAGGAAGAAGGAGGAGACTCCCATGGAAGATGAGAGGTGTGCGTTAACACATCTGTGGCCCACAGTCTGAACCATGTGGGCTCTTGTCAGGGTTCCTTGCACAACGTGAGCTGGGGGCACAGGTCAGGGGTCAGGGGTCGCACAGCTACTGGAGGGGGGTCAGTCTCCCATGTCAACCAACTGGTGGAAAACGTCTACAACAATGCGACTATCAATTTCAGCTCTGGCTAATGTTAAAGTAGATTTAACTAATCCTGCTGCGTGAATCTACTCTTCAACCAAAATTGTCATCTCTTTTGGCATGAATGTGATCTTTCCAGGAGCATATGCTACGTCTCCATCATACTGTAACAACACAGCAGCCCTTTCTCCAGCCATCACATGCCCTGATTCCTTTCTTTTGATGGCAGAGGGGTTGCGGGGTTGGAGATTGCAGGTCTCTGGGGTCTCTATGCATAATGCAAAGAGCTGCTTATCAAAAGTTAACTAGCTCCTCGCCCATTTACAGACCGCTGTCTGCTCTACTAACCCAGGCTGGAAAAGGCGCTGACAGAATGGGTGTGTGTTGGGGAAGGGGGACCTTCTCGCACAGATGCTGGGACTGAGGATAGATGACTTTTAATGAGATTAGGGCTGCAAACAATAATCATTTTGATATTAATCAGCAACTATTTTGATAACCAATTGGTTATTTAAAGTAGTTTTTCAAACGCCAAACATTCAATATTTCCAGCTCCTCAATTGAAAGAACTCGCTGCTGCTCTTTGTATTACATTATAGCAAACTGAAAATCTTTGGGTTTTGAACCATTGGTCGGACAAAACAGGACATCGCACCTTTGGGTTTAAGAACTTGGTAATCACAATTTTCCATAACCAAGGTGATCTCTTTGGACAGCTTGTTGTGTCTGACAAACAGTGAATTTGCAACACTATAACAGCGCAAAGCAGCAAATTTGCTGCTCACAATGATTCAATAATTGCTGTTGATTCAGTTTCACCTAATCAATTCATTAATTGTTTCAGCACTAAATTAGGTCACACGCTATCATACCATTCATCAATACACATGACTTGAGACAGGCTTCTAGGCTAATTTCTGTATGTGTAGTTCATCCTCAAGGGTTCTATCCACCTGGTGTCACCTCTATTTCCTGTCTCTGCCGGACACAGCCATCTGGGCCTCAGTCTGTTCCAACAGCCTTCATCTCTTTCCCTCTCTCCATCTCACTTGCTCACACACACACACACACACACACACACACACACACACGCACGCTCCCCCGTAGGGATGCAAACCACGACAATATAGCGGTCTATGCCATCTGGAGGAGGAGGTATGGACAGGTATAAAACAAAATAAAACACACACACACACACACACAACACCACACACACACACAGCAGGAGAGACATTATTAAGCTGAGCTGTCCCATTGTGTTTGTGTGAGTGCGGCACACACTCTTTCCAGTGTTTCCAAATTAACAGTGCATAACACCCCCTCCCCCAAAATCAGCGTAGCAGCCAGTCAGGGGATTTGACTAATCCACAACACAAGCATGGGAAGGAGCCGGCTAACTGTGTGTCTGTCTGCGCGAGTGGTCTGTCTGACCGTGTATGTCGTAAGTTAAATCAACCTCAACAGTCTTGGACGGCGCTCTCTCTAAGCATCGAGCAGTACAAGAATCAACCAAAACATGGGACTATACTTTTAAATAGCGGTGGATGGGCGTGGACGTCTTTCATGTGCAGACACATCGGGTGGGTAAAGGTTTGTTCCAGTCTTTATTTGCAGGTTAACACTTGTCATAATTCCAGTGAATGAGTGACGGTGTGTAATGAATCCCTACTTCTAGATTAAACAGTCATCAATCGCACAGTCATCCCTTCTCATTTGATCTTTCTTTCACTCCTCTGTCAGAATTAGTCCGGTCAGCACCAATGATTCATGGGGACCTTGACGGCTTTGTGTGCACATGCGCATGCATTCAAAAGCTACCCCTGAGGGAAGTATCCATGCTTTGAAGCCTAACCCAGTGTGTAATAGCCTCTCGGTGTCATTTAATAGTTGTGCATGACAGCCTCTGTCACACAGCAAACTGCGCGCGCGCACACACACACACACACCCACACCCACCCACCCAGTGGGGTTGGATGATACTAAACATCTGTACGTGACTGGTATGTATGTCCTTACGCAGCACACTCTTATCACTGCATTCCAAGAGACATCAATGGCAAGCCAAAAAAAGATGGCAGTGATGGAGATAGAGGAAATAGTGAGAGTTGAGGAGATGGGCTGGCAGCGGCCCCCCGATTGAAAGGCTGTATCTGCTGATGGCTGCTGATCCTTATCTTACTGCCAGTGGAAGGCAGCAAGGCCGAGGGGAAAAGAGCGGGGGAATATGTTCCATCAGACAAAGGGGGAGCCCAAGAACAGTAGTCGACAATATGAGATACTATCACTGCATCCACCTTGAGGTCACATCGTCACTGTCTCCACCTACGGCTACAACCTTCTCCCAGACAAGGGACGGGAGGGGAGGGAAGAGTGTTTATGGGCCAGACACACAAGATATAGTGATGCAGCACTATAGCGCACTTCAACATACAGTCTGTACCTTTTTGATCCTGATGAATTTTGTCCTGTCTTCTTGTTTATCAACATCTGCTGCCAAAATTGGCTTGTGGGGATTTTGGGATATTTGCATTACTGCTGAAACGATTAGGTGAATAATCGATTAGTTAATCAACAGTAATAAACAATTTTGATGACCAACATTTGCTTAAGGAATTTATAGAGAAAAAAAAATACAAAAACGTCCAGCTTCTTAAATGTGAGGATTTACTTCTTTGTCTTTATTTTATATCATGCCATCACATCTCAGACTAAACTAACAATATGAAGACTTCTAATTCAAATTCAGCTGTGGGAAACTGTAATGACATGTGTTTACTATTTTCTGATATTTAAATGAAAAATAATCCTTGAATAACTAATATTGGTTGCACCCTGTAGCACTAAAAGCACTTACAGAACACACCTACACATACTAATGTGTAAGAACTTGCTTATATGTACTACGAACGTCATACAGTAGTAAAGCTATGAAAGCTAAGGTTATATGGAGGTAAAAGCTGTAGATCATATTCTGAGAACAGCGTGGAGTCAAGAGAGGTACAGCATTTGGCTCTTATCCCTTAATAACTGAAGGCATAAAAAGCTGAATCAGGATCAGCCTATGCAGCAACTGCAATCACTACCCCGTCCCCTCAGCGCCCCCGTTTCTGCCTCCATTTCACCCATCTCTCAACCCGCTGATCCAGAGGTATAACTCATTCTCACGTCTGCTAATGTGTGCATGTGTGTGTTTGCACACGATGAAGAAGTGGCCTTGCTGTGTAATGACTCCAGCAGAGGCACAGCTCAGAGAGCTGGGGGGTCACCAGCGCTGACAGGCCGGCCCATGAAATATGACCACCATTTTAACCAGGCAGCAGTCTGTCACAACATCCGTCGTGGATACCAAGCGTTGGTACGTGACGGGCAGCTACGATGTGCACGTGAGAATGTCCCAGCCCCGCCCCACCTGCCTCCCGCCCCATGGAGAATGTAGCATTGCGGTATATACTACCAGAAACGGGGGAGCTTTTAGAGCCATGGCATTGATTTCAGTGCTACTATGCAGTTTACTCAGTGAGTTTTTTTCCACGGCGATCACATCTAAGAATTGCATTCTTACCTGCTCACATACCCACACAGACATTTGTCTGAGTGCTGCAGAGACATGGGGGGCAGAGAGAGACACAGAGAGAGAGACAGAGAGAGAGACAGAGAGAGAGAGAGAGACAGAGAGAGACTCCCAGGGAGGAGGACAACTCAACACCTCAGCACAACAAACCCCCGTGACAGGACTGTGTTGAACAGCACAAGGGACTCGGCTGAGAAAAAGACTCCTTTTTTCCCCTCCGCTCACTATGTTTCTCTGCAGCGCCTTTAAACGACAAAAATCAGTTTAAAAGGGTCGACCCCGAGTCTTGACCCGTGCTGAGATCGGTCAGTTTCTTGGTGGGAGAAGAACAAGGTGGGAAAGGTGATTAGCTGGCTGATAAAAGACAAACAAACAAAACAAACTGACCACGGTTTTCCTTCCACACCCAACAGAATGGGAAAAAAATCCCTAGGCTACTGTTTCAGTATTATTCTCTCTTTCATCTCAAAATACCAAGAATGGGTCCTTCATCTTAATAGTGAGAAGGTTCTTAAGCTGTAAAGATCACATTTAGCCACAGAATGGGATCACAGTAATCCTCAGACAAAAGCAATTACTTGAGGAAGTGTCATAGCCAGTGGGTGTAGCTGTATATAAGTCACACACACACACACACCATGCCTGTATCTTGTGATAGGGGGATGTAATGGGTCATCAGGTCCACATTAGTTAAACACTGGTGTACTGGCTTGGTGTAAGATGGGTCTGAACGAGGACTTGGGTCATTGTTCAGTTCACCACACTACTAGGTTAAAGCCTACTTTCCATTCAGACTTTTTTCATTAGAGCTCTGCCCTTTAATGAATATTTTGGGCTGCTAGACCAAGAAGGATTATGAGCTTGAAAATGCATAAGACAGGGCATTCGTTTCAGCAGGCTTTATATGAGAGTGAAACAGATTACACCAATCAGTGTCTGCATGCGACTTGGACAAACTCTGTGCATACTCATTATTAACCTGAATTATGTTCCCTGAAATTAAATGATATATTCCAGCAGAACATGTATACCCTGGTTAATAATGTGACCATGAAACAGTAGTTTCAAATTGGGCGGTTTCCAGCATTCAAATATGCAGCAGCCGGCTGAGGGGAGAGGAGTTGAGATAGAGCACTACGGTGTTTTCTAATTCCTTTAACAGGATGAACTGCAGCATAGACACTCGTTAAACTTCATGAGACTGTATCAGACAGATTAGACCTCCACTGAGTAGCCTGACATTCAAGTAACAAAGCTCAAGACTTGGACCTTGCATAAAGACCTGACAGGCAGTACTAAAACATGGGGAACAGTTCAGCCTTTCACACTTCTTTACACCTTATTATTCTGTTACCGCGTGGAGCCAGTAAAAGTACAAAACCAGACAAGGGGACTGGATTATGTTAGTGCTTTTCTGAGTTAGAGCTGCTTTAATTTTTATTTTTGCAAAAATGTATGAATTTATAAGGAAGCAATTGATGCAGATATTTTCATGCCGAGCGGCAGAGCTTCCTGTAAGGCAGGTGTGGTAGGGATATATCAGACTAAATTAATCTCCCTGCAGCAGGGCGAATCGGGGTCAGTTTGAGCTCACTGCCCAAATAAAAATCTGTGCCTTTGTATAGCTCAGTGTTACAGGCAGCATGATTCCGCAGTGCAGAACACTCAAGTGAGCTTCAAGCACATCTTCCCAGTACAGTACAGAACTGATCACACTTGATTTCTCACAGCTCAACTCTGACTGAGAGGATCCTTAAGAGGATGCGCCTGTAAACCACTACAGAGTGAGGAACGCTCACCTGAGGTCAGCCTGAGGACGCCCTGACACCATGAACACGGCCTTTGTGCTGCTTGAACACACATTCACGCTTTTGTTTTGCTTTCTCACACATAACTGCCTTCTTGGCCACACGACAATCACTATGGCTCAAATATCACCATCTCATTTTGTAACAAGCGTCTTTCACAGTCTGATGATCACCACAGTCAGCCAAGGACAGCCCGTCAGCCATGCTCTCGGCTGCAGGCTGACTCGCACTAGGACGGACTCTGCTTGCATGTCACTGGCTGAACCCACTTGAGTGCTAGCCTAACCTACCAACTGGTCATGTGTTGTTTTGACTGTGCTCAAATTTACCTGAATCACAGTCCAACGTCATCCAGCAACACGCTGTTCAGTCCCATTATAATGCCTCAGAGTATTGTGCCAATTCTGCCATTTCCCTCCCACGCACAGAGACGGGAAAGAAAATTGCTGCCATGATTGATTTCTAGCTGTAAGATTCTGCCTCAGAAGTAGTATAACCTGCTGAGCAACGTTTTTGGCACCTGATAAGCCTTCAGATTCATGGATGTATTATTCAAACTGGACTTCCTGGTTCATATTTCATCCTCTCATCGGTACCTGCAACAACATGCTCACACCCACGCAGCCGTTTGCATTTATCTGATGAAGTACTCTTGTCAGTTCGAACAATCTATATGATTAAGTACGTTTTTACTCAGACAGCCCGTCTATACACCTCAATGACAGAAGACAAGCGTCCAATGGAACGTGGATGAGCAAGATGATGAATAGAGAGTGGCTGCTTTCCATCTGACCCTGAGCTTTGACCTTCCTTAGGAGGAGGAGGAAGGTCAACGATGAGGCAAACTCCTGGAAGCATCCAACTATTATATTAAAAGTCTAGCGTCCTCTTCCTGACATGGTAGGCTCTGTGGTTAAGTCCTACTATTCAAAGTCTCTCTATCTCAGCCTCCCTGCCCTTTGACAGCATGGGTGCCTGGTGTCAAGTGAGCCTCGGACACATGATAGAAAAACAAAGCTATCTGTACTCCGGAACGGACAGCCCTGATACCAAGAGAATACGCCTCTTCGACAAGAGGAGAGCAAACACGGGGTCAGTGACTCTGCACAGCGGTGTGTCCTATTTTGTGTGTGATAGTGATGCGTGTGCCAGAGAGAGGATGTGTCCAAATCAGTGCAACACAATGGAGCGCTACAGTGTAGGTGGCCACACCCTTTCCTCCTAGCTCCCCTCCACAGCCTCCTCTCCGGCCCCTCAAAACTGCCTTGACGAGATTTAAAAAGAAAGGGACGGGAGAGGGAGGGAGTGGATACACACAGGCACACCAGGACTGAAATCCCCGAAATGTACTTCAAAAAATCTGAAGTGAGACAGTAGGGGAAACAAAAAATAGACACTAATGAATGCAAGAAAAAGTGATAGGTTGACAGATCCTCAGCTCCAGTAGTGGAAACATGACAGAGAATGGAGAGAGACAAAGTGGGCAGAACTGAGCGGACGGGGACGGGGGGGAGCAAAATGGGGGCATAAAAACACTCAAACAGGAGACAGATAAATACTGAGGAATCTAGAGGGAGGAAAAGAGAGAAAGCGCAATGCTGTGTGTGTAGCATTGTGTTCTGCAATGTGTTGCTGAATTATTGATGCGGCCTCAAGTGTTGAAGGGCGAGAGGAGGGAACACTTTCACACGCACAGTGCGATCTCTGCATCGTAAACATGCACACACACATTCGCAGGGCTGTCAGGCTGTGGCAAATATACAGTATGCACAATGATCACTCCTCCCTCTTGGCGGCGGGCTACAGGGACTCGAGCAGGTCCCTAGTGAGAGAGAAGAGGCCAAAGGTCACAGCAGGCCAGAGGGAGGCATGTCGCAAACACCTGTTCTAACCTTGCCTCAGTAGACTGACACAGACAGATCATCAGGAGCCAGACACAAGGTAAATTGAGATAATCATTTGTGCCATTTATTGTTTCTCTAGTCTAGAAAGACTATAAAGAACTTCTTGCTTTCCTTTATCCCTTCCCTGCCTGTGTTTTTCCTCTCTCCCTGGCTGGCTCTCTTTCTTAGCCGCTGAGGAAGCCTGTTTGATCTAGCTGAGTCCTGCTGTTCTGACTCTCCCGCTCCCAGACATCAGGCACACACTCCTCTCTCCCACAGTAAAAGGAGGGAGCTCCCTCCTTTTCTCTCCATGCTCCCACTTCTTCACAAAAAAGAAGGAATATCACAGGCTCTCCCTCCCTCCCCTCCTCGCTAGGAATCAGACACATTCTCCCTGTTCTACCAAAGACAACCAAATAATTCAAGAATTCAAAATGGCCTCTGTGCTGTAGAGGCTGGGCTGAGGCCAGCTGTGTTGTGTGCATATGGGCCATGTAGAATGTAAGCTATGACAGCAATGTGTTTCAGTCAGAGGACAGTGGCCATCATTGTCATCCCGAGTCAGAGCGGGGCACAATGGAGAGGGACACAGCCAGGGACCTGACTCACACATACTGTAAGCCTTCCTGGCCGTTATTGGTAACAAAGACTCTGAAAACAATGGGCTTCAAGTGTCACCGTTTTGTGTGGACAAACAATAGCTGCTTCAATACAGGACCAAAACATCGCTGCAAGTTTGTTTTCCTTTGTTTTACTGGAACTCAGCGTCATTTTTGCACATCTTACCCTATTAACTACAGTTTGTGTATATTTCATGTCACTTTCAACAATCTCTCAAAGTATACAATCTCCTTAAAGATGCCCTGACAGCCGGGAGTTGAGAATCAGTCACTGAAAAGCATCTCCACGTTGTTGGATACTCAGGCCAAGAAACCGGTGAAGAGGCAAACATGGATTCTGTAAAAAGAATGAATTTTATCTTTTCTTGCATTATAGTTGTAACCCTTCAGCAACGTGTGCGCATATTGGACATGCGGAAGACAAACGCCAGTGCATGCACTCATTTCATGTAATCTTGAGCCTGTATCATTAACACGCAGTGTTGTTACCACCAGTAACCACAGGCGTCGCCAAATCAATCAGGGCTGAAATCTTGAGGATTACAATTGCTGACTCCCAAGTTTATAAGCGAGACCTACATCAAGAGTTCACTAAACATTTCATCCTAGCCACTGTGTTGTGACAATCCATCCTGTTTGCTTACAAACAGTAAGCGTGCAGGATTTTGATTCACAATTACATTTTCATAGCTTGTATACGACTGATGGTTCAGTGAATGTACAAAACAAATGGGACTACAATGGTTCCTAAAAGCTTCCATTCATGCTCAAATCCAGCAGTGGGAATCCACCACTCCAGACTGGGAAACTCTCCTCTCCGCATTCCTCAGAGGGAATACCATCAGCACATGACAAGAGCCCCACTCACACTCAGCCACTTAGCCTGCTGCCTCCCACTGCAACCTTTACACACAGCAAGTGCCTGTGTGTATGTGCATGTGTGTCATGGACAGGAACCTTTAACACGCAACACCGCCCTTGGACAGAAAGAAATCACAGAGAGAAAGGGAGTGGGAGACGCGAGATTTAGGGGCAAAAAAAGAAGAAGACAAAAAGATTGGGGATGATTGGGCAGCAGGACAAGCATGTGTCAAGCATCTATGCTATGACTGTGATGAAGTGATTGGTGGGAAGGTTCTTTGTGCTAAAAGGGCATCCCCCTCTTTACTCTCTCTTCCTTTTCAGCTTCTCCATCACCCCAATGCCCAGGGCTCACGTCTGTTTCCACTCTGTTTGAAGCACATGGACTGAGTCGGAATGTGTGTGTGTGGGGGTGAGGGGAGAGGAGAAGGCAGTAATCTGAGAGGGGTATCCCACAGCGCAGACCAGCACATGGTCTGTACACTCTATGATGGGCCCAGAGCACAGGGAGAGAGACACTGACAGAAAAGATTTCTCTTTCAATATTATACTTTAGTGCCTGGTGGCCATACCAAAAAGTACCTACTGACAATGCTCCTTTGATGATCATTAACGTACAACATTGTCCTTGCTTGAGCTATCGAATTTACAATTGCAGTTGCTTCATGCAGCCTTTGCATTTCTTAAGTTAATTTCTACACCTCATCCCCCTTTTTGCAGAACCTCCAAAGCTGATTCCTCTTTCTGTCCACAAATGGCTCCTAATGAATGATGCACAGATCAGTATAAATCATTTTTTCCTTCTTTTATCTACTTTAATTATACCCTTACTATTTTAGAAGAACACAATGTAGCTACAGTTTGTCCCATCAGCCCGGTTTTCTGGTTCTGTCTTGTTGGCCCCGTTTGTTTGGTCCCGTATGTCTTGTTTGTCTAACGTCTTCTATTCTTTTTATGGACATGTGCGTATATAAAGAATGATGTGTGTGTGTTGCTAAACTCTGCATAAATAAATTCATTTCTACAGCACATACCCAATTTTAAACCTCAACTTCATACACTACTGCAAATATGAAAATATTAGCATTGTTTCTGGTCAGTTGTTGTTTATTATCATCAATTATTCAATAAACGTCTCAGCACACATTAGTGCCGTTTGTTGTCAGTGATGATTGCGGTAGGAATCGCGATTCATTAAGTGCTCTGTAAACTATGCCTTGCCATATTGCTCAATAACAATACTTCAACTATGACTGTTCTGGCACTCATTATTATCCTGCGCACACAACACAAAACATCCACTCGCTCCCGTTTTGTGGGATTCTCACTAACACCATATGACTCTGGTATCAGCTCACATAGCTCATTTGCAATTGCCTCTCAATATTTGAAACCATTTGCAATCTGCGGATGTGCTGACTTCCCGGGGCCTCCTTGTCTGTGATCAAATCTCGATATGTTCTGTGATGCCGACTCCTTCAAACCTACCTGCTTCAGCCACCACCAGAAAAAAAGAGGTACTGCAGCCGCCTGACAACATTACTGTAGTATTCTCATATAAACCAATTACCACACATGATTAACAGCTGGGTTGAATTAAAAGAATGTGAAATGTTCAGGAATAAAATGTTTCATACACCTCCCTCATGTTTAACAAATTGCGTAGAGACATTAATATACTTAGTAATTGGATTATCTTCCTACAACCACATTTGTATTAATACTGTACTGTAACTCCAATACTTATAAAAAAAGGCAAAAAGAGAACGTCAGTGTTTCTTTCAAAAGTAAAACAACTTTGATTGAAAGTACAGTGACAAAGTATGTCCACTTCAGCGGTCTGTTGATTTAACTCTATTGAATCTACACATCTATAACACAGTGTCAACAAATACTGAACTTATGAAGACATTGATTTATTGCAAGGATATTGTCTTGAATGACATAGTATATTAATAAACTGGTAACTTGGTGTGTGTGACTACTTTCGGTATCAACTGAACCATGT
>NC_060167.1:24755607-24818666 GCF_021292245.1 Micropterus dolomieu
GATCATGTCATGATTGCTACCCAAGCTCAATGAATGGGTGGATGGGTAAAATGCATCACGCAGTAGCACAACAAACATCCAGACACTCGCTATCTGTTGTGTTTGCACTTGACAGGCTCAGAGACTTTGACGGGATGTATTCCGCAGCCTCAAGACACACTTAAACATGCATGAGTGAAGTGCACATATCAGTATGTCCTTCACATACACACATACCGTTGCCCCCTGGCCATGTTCAGCGAGCAGCAGAACAAGAGAAAGAGTCTGCTAACAGGCACCTGCAGAACAGTGACATAAAGCAGACCTCCGGTATACACTGCTGCCTTTAAACAGCTCAGGTTCAGTGTCTGCTGCAGGTAAACGACATTTCCACGGTAGTTTCATACAAACTGGACTTGCCCCCAGCACACGTGCGCACACACGCACACACACACACACACACACACACACACACACACACACGAAGACAATCAACCGGACATCCTCGTACAACAACACCCTCCAACATGTACTGTTATTAGCCTGCAGACGACTGTGTGTAGATGATGCACTACCTCTCACATTTGAACATTTGACCACATCCATATGAAACTGCTGTCACTAGTTGAATTCTTGCATACATTACACAAGTAGGTTATGCTTCAGTTCTCTCCACGATCTCCCACACCCCGTGCAGTACGGTGTCCGTTTTAGAGAAAACATTGCATTGCTTTTAGATTCCCCATTTACCAAACCCAGTTGGTACTTCACTCACTGGGCGGAGGGTTATGAGATAGTCTAAAACCTACTCAGATCAACCTCCTAAGCAGGTTTATCTTATGTCACTGTGTCAGGTAGCAAGAGTGACATTTAGCTTTTTATTCTTTTGAAGTGCGTGAGCCTGCTCACATGCCACTACCTTGAGTTTTCCCACATGTGCGAGTGAAAAGGAAGATGACAGGAGGAAGTTTTACCTCCACATCTACTTCCTGCTGCAAAATAACTGGCTAACAGTGTAACCTCCAGCTAAGGTCAACATGTTAGTAGTACACACACACACCCAAACACCGTCCACACAGCCGACATGCTCTTTAGGTGATGTGTATGGAGGTAGCGCTTCTGGTTTGACCGTGAAGGGAGGGGCCTGAAGCAGGTGGAAGAAGAGCTCGACTCTCCTGGTGTTCTGGATCAGAGAGCAGGGAGGAGATCTACCTTCCTACCCATCATGTCATGTTTTTTAGAATCATTCTGTAAAACAACATAAAAAGAGAGGGAGTGTGTGATGACTGTGGGAAAGAAAACTGCAGTATTCCAACATTCAAAGTCGGTTTAAAGTAAAGCTAGCACTCAGCACTTTAAACAAGCCTATCTAAGCCTGTAAATGTGCGGCAACAAACACTGGGAGAAAAACGGGAGAAATCTCCACCAGAGCAGCTTTGATGCTGGGAACAACTAAAATAGAACTGGCGCAACCGCATAGCAACCAGGGGGAAGAACACCGTGTCCTCACACATTCACATAGAAGAAAAGAGGATGGAGAGTGAGAGGCTGCATGTGAGAGAGAGTTTGTGTGTGTAAGTGATGTGGATTCAGCTGAGAAGAGGTGATGAATGGCTTCATTAAAACAGCATTAGCAGGTGTGAACCCGAATGGTGAGTGCCAGTGCGCAGAGGTTGCCCAGTTCCAACACACACACATAAACGTGTAACAACAGTGAAAATCTCTCTATGATACCAGCACAACCAACCCACGCTCTTAGTGTAGTTACAACCCATTTACAGTGTTTGATGCTGATAGAAGTTTAAAATGCAACCTCGGGCTTTCAGAAGCTTACAACATCACTGACGAGCCAAACTGTTTTTCAAGAAACAACATAAACAATTCAGAATTTCTTTTAATCAAACGGCGCTTCCACCTTCATCTCACATACACAGCGAGCGTACCACACCATCGCCTGAGGAAGATGGGGAAAAAGCAGTGACACCATGGAAATAGAAAGCGATGTAAAGAGGGAATAAAAAGGAGGCAAATAAGGAGAACAAGAACCGAAAGAGAAGAAAAGAAAGACCATGGTCTTTTCAGGGTTTAAGGGTCCAAAATGGATCTATAGTGTGTGTTAGCATGTGTGTGTGTGTGCAGCGTTAACCTGATTAGCCAGACCCTACAGGGGAGACAAATCTACATTATTCTTTCTCATTTTCCCTCAGCTCCTCACAAACCTAGAAAAATGGGGGCAATTCAGTAACCCTAGCAACCAACGGTGCCTGCGTGCAGACAGAAGCTGCTGATGGAGGGGGAAGGATAGAGGAAGAGAGAGAGATATGAGACAAGTGCATACTGCACTATGTGTGTGCATGCACGCGCACACACACACACACACACACACACACACACACACACACACACACTGAACTGAGCAGATGGATCGTACAGTCTAGCAGAAGTGGGGTTTATTCCCTCCTTTAAAACTTCTATAAATGCTCTTCCATTCGAAACCTCCTCTTGCACATTTCCCAGATCCCTCCTCTTCTCCCGCCCCCCTCCCTTCCTCCCATTTCCCTCCTTGGTCAGACTCCTTGCTTTTTTCCCCTCCTGCTCTCTGGCCACGTATGAGGGCTGTTCAAACACAACCTGTTTCCTTTGGCATCCCCCGGGGAGCATTATCCAACCTTTCTACTGTTGTGTTTTCTCTCCTTCCCTTCTTTTCTGCCTCTCTCCCATTTATTTACAGCTGGATGTGTGTTCTCCTATTGATTGTTTTACAGAGGATACGAGTGGGCTTTGTCTCTGCCCTGCTCAGCTTTATATAGATCCCTCTGTTCTTAAAGAGGTTCTCACCTCCACACACACAGAGACACACACATCCTCTCTCACTCAGCTGGTTGTGAGTCAGTGTCCGGTGTAGAGGCTCATGCATGTAAGCACAATGTGTCTGTGTGTAATCATAAAGTAATGATTATTGGTTTAAACTGCCATGGGAGACGTGGCGAAAATGCATGTCACATTTCATCACAACTGACAAACATCACGAGAGCGAGAGAGGAAGGAGCGAGAAAATGAGTGTGACAGACAAAGAGAGGGGGAGAAAGGAGTGAGAAAAACAGAGTTGCTGAAGACCAGCAGTTCTTTTAACAATGGTCTGACTGTTCATTGGATGTAGAGTGACAAAAAAAGGGTGAGGGCGTATGGGATTGACAGATAGTGTGTGTGTGTGAGGGGGTTAGGCCAGAGCACGTCTCTGCTTTCTTCATTTTTACACACTCTCGTGGGTTGCTCTGCTGTTGCCGTGTGTGTGAGAGACCTGGGCCCACAGGCTTTGACCCCTGTTAGGGTGCCTCATTCAAAATTCACTTTCTTTATCCGACACACACGCACACACACACACGCGCGTGCACACACACACACGCACCTTCAAAGCTGAAACAATTGGAAAATTCATCAGCAACATTTACGTAAAGGATTTTCAAGTAAAATGCATTGGTTCCTGCTTATAAAAAGTGAATATTTGCTGGCTTTCTTAGTCTTCTACATTGGTAAATTGAATATCTTTGTTTTTAAATGTGTCAACATTGGCTTTGTGAAATTTTCAGGGTATTTTTCACCATGCCCTGACATTTTATAGACCAAATGATTAATCACTTAATTAATAAATCAGCAAATAAATAGATAATGATACCAAAATATTATTTGCAACCCTAATATACTGTGAGACGATAGAAATATTACCAAGATAATTATGCCATTAATATCTCTGGTTATAATGGATTGTCATATTAATTTAAGTACACTGATGTGATCAAGTGGCTATATTAAATTTACTAGGTGTTCAATTCATATAATCAATAAACAAGCAGACTTCTCAACTGGGGCGCACACACACCATCACACCTGGAACACTTGAAAAGACGGAGGGAAAATTTTAAACAATCCCAATATGCCTCAGTGCTGAAGGCCTAGTAAAGGGGTGGCAACCAGACAGTTAGGATTATCCAACCAGGGCAGATGGAACATCTGTTGCCCAATCAGAGCATCTGGAACATCTGGCACCAATGAACACAGTCATCTAACAGCTAAACTCTGACCTTACACACTTTGCCGGCTGTTTTCTCCGCATGTTTATTTATCTTCTTTTTTTTTTCTCCATTCATTCTCCAGCCCTCTCAACCTACTCTGACAGTAACGAAGAGCGGCTTGTCTCAGACCTGTTACAGTATGTGCTGCTGTACGCCTGTACCGGCTCATCTGCATATCACGGTGATAGTAAACATTCCTCAACTATCTCCCAGCCATCGGCTGTTTGCAGGAGGGTAGGCAGCGACAGATCAGACATCTCAATCCAAATCGCAAACATGCTCGCTGAATTGTAAGCAGCACTCTGTTTATGTGTATGTGTGTGCACTGAAGGAGGCCAACTCAGCACAGTTTGCAGTGTTGGTAAATATAATGCTGTGTGTTTTCTCTGAGGTGCCACAGCAGCCCTGTAGAAAATGTTATATCAAATACTGAAGAATGAGGAAGCAGATAGAGAGAAGGGAACAGAAAATCAATGAGTGTTTTCAGCCACATCGTGTCTGGTGCTGACACAGCACAAGGCAACTGCTACTGTGCACAAATCCACACACCCAAACTGAAGGGACAGTGGGCCGCCAGCATGGAACACATTGTTCTAATGTGACATATCAAAGGGAATTGAGGATTTTCATTCTTAAAAAAAACAAAAAAAAAAAACCCACCTTTATCTCTTGGTTCTTTTCTATTCTGAGAGGCAAGTGTGCTGACTGCAGAGCTAAAAATCCTCTCACACCGAGCACAGTCGCACTGTGTGTGTGTGTGTGTGTGTTGTTAAAAAAGATGATTCCTTTCCCCAGACACAAAGCCGTGGGCCCAAACAGGAAGCGCCACACACTCCCTGTACGATCTGTGTGTGTTCAACCCTGACTCCTGAACCTCAGCCTCACACAAACATCCTTCCTGGCTGATTATTTTTAATCTCCGTTCGCACATTTTTATTCAGTTCACAACACAAATGCACAAATCCCAACACACTCTGCCATCCACACACTGGAATGATATACGGTTGAGTCAACAATACTGTTCAATACAGAGTTGTGTTTGACTTGTGGTTTATAAATGCACCACTGGACTCAGTCGATACAGTACAGACCTAATTGACATGGGCTTGTTCAAGAGATCACACCACACAGAGCCCTACAATGGCCACTAACTGATTTGCTTAAAGATGTCTTCTCACATCCTTCCACCCACATGTGATGTTTGCTGATGATGTGTAGGACACTGCAGCAGAGGTGCTCAGTGTAACAACAACAATCATGCTTTAGCATTTCTCTATTCCCTCTGCCTCTTACTGTATCATAGTTAATAAACGTGAGGCAGGACCTCCCTGCAATTTATGTCAGAGGACCCCTCTGCGATATCTCTGCTCCTCCTCATCAAATATACATCAATAAACCACAACGCACACAATAACAGAAAACATCAGCCCTGGCATAGAGCCTCACACACACACACACGACCAACAATCCTGCTTGCAGACAAACCTCTTGCTGTGTCACCATCTTTCCTATTGTGCGCTACTGAAAGCGGCTATTTATCCTAAATCATACGTTCCTCTGGCTGCCTCGTAAACAGGCAGCTCTACGTACACATAGGCAGACACACACCGTTTAATTTTTTATGGCCACAGGCACTCGTCCCTCTTCACTGAGACAGATCAGCGTCATATCTGCAGAGCTGGATGAGTTTGGAAAAATGATAATAGTCTACATCTGTTCAGAGATGTAGCCCGCGCGTCCCTCTTGTGCGTCTTTTGTGTCTAAAGATCCATAAACGTTATTAGATTAGCTCACTGTACATAACTTGATGTATTCTCCAAAACCACCATAATCAATAGGTTTTATCAGTGGCACGGTAGCCATTTGCAAAGGCAGCCCCTTATTAACATTCCCGCATGAGTAAAACACTGACAGATGCTGAAGCGCTGAGCCAATTTGTACTTGAAAAATGAACCATCTGTCAAGTGTTTTTAAAGACTCAGCACTCCCTATTTTCCCTCTGAAATGTTTCCCATTGCCTGAATTAAAGCTTTCCATTGATATAATATGGCGAGCTTGCTGACCAGTAGATGTGCACTGACTGGATAAATGCGATGGAGCCTGTACTAGTGACAAAGTTCATAGTGATTTGGAGCCTTTCTGAAAGCAAAGTAGCTTCAACTCCAAATGAGTGCTCTGTGAACTGTGAGCGGTGGGGTGATAAGCTCATTCCTGAACTCCATTTTTTCAGCGCCGTGCATAACCACTTGCATCTGCGTTACAACATTCTTATCCCTCTCATAATGTGTCACGCTGACTTTTGCCATCTTCCTCCTTTTTCATTTTCGCTTTCCCTCTCTCTTTTTCTGCGCCCCTCTCTCTTACACACATACATGTTGTCATACACACACACACACACACACTCTTCCTGAGCAGTAGAAACATTCCTAGCATCAGCCAGAATCCCATATTAGAGTATCAGCACTCTGCCTGTGTGAAATAGCAGAGGCTACGAAAAAGGATGGTGGTATTCAAGCATTGGTGTGTGTGTGTGTGTGTGTGTGTGTGTGTGTGTGTGTGTGTGTGTAATAATCTTCAGCTCACATGTCAACAGGTGAGATGACAGCGTCCATGTAATTCCCATACCTACTTTTAGTAATGGCTTCACAAACAACTATGCTGTGTTTTTCTTCACAGAACGGTACAGAAGGTAGACAAAATAACACAGAGGAGTTGTAAAAATTGAAAGGTTAAAAATTATCTCAGGGATCTCACCCAAGGTGTATGAGAACACATGTATAACACTATTTTGAATGTAGTACAATAGTGCTACAGAAGAGTATGATAGTGCTGTGTCAGCGATCAATCAATGGCAAAATTAACAAAATGCTAAATGATGGTAGTTAATATCAGTCTTGAAAATAATCAGGACAGATGCATTCACCAAGTGCTTGAGTTATTTTGTCTATCCCTTGTCTGTGTTTGTGTGTGTGCATAATGTGCCTTCCTCTCCTGCTGCAGAAATGTATGCATGTCAGCCATGGTAGGATTTACATTTATTTCCCCCATGATACTGCAGTGTGTGGCTCCAATGTGAAAAGACTATTCCCGTTGGCTGATTATATCAGAGAGCAGAGGCATGCAGGTTTGATTCCTTGGCAAGCTGGACTGTAATAGCGGAGCCATTAAAGATTGGGGGAACAAGACAGACACGTGTTAGCAAACACAGGGAGTCATAGATTGTGAGATGTGTGTAAGTGCTTCATGTATTGCGGCTTGATACCCTCCATTAGAGAATCTCTAACAGCAGTGTACAGGGTAATGACAGACTGTCTGCATCTCCCAGAGAAGGCAGACTGCTGGGAATGCCATAGCAGACACATAGCACCTGGAGACGCCTCTACACAGATGGAAACACACCCACACACACACACCTCAAACGGTTATGTGGATGCACGGGTTTATCCTTTCATCTGTTCATTCCAGACAGGGAATGCTTGCATGGTGCAAAACGTGTGGACAGAGTGAGGAGAGGAGAGATATCTCAACAAAGCTGTTGACTAGGGAGCGGTGAAGTAACTGACAGGACAGAAAGAATCGATGCAGAGGGTCGATGGACAAACATTAAGTCCACAAGCTGACAAACACAGCAGACAGCCCTCACAATGCAGCACGGACAGGGAGCCTTTACACGGGCTGTGGTCTACTGGGGCATTGAGACAACAGCGCTAATGTCTCTGTGGTGACAGCTAAAGTAGTATAAAGATGGGCAGGTAAACAAGAGGAAGTGGCTAATAAGCGGTGGCAAACAATGAGCTGAGTTGAGTTACAATGGATTACTCTGTTCGTTAGTTTAACTGGAATACTGGCTGTATAGAAGACAGGACCAAAATCAAATCCCGGCCCAGATTTCATGTAGATGTACAGACAAGTCACAAACTGAAAAAGGAAAAACTTGGATGAAGTGGTGAAACAGAACAAATTCAGATCCTTCTATACAGGGTAAAAGGGGATCATTTAAAGGTTTGATTAATTAAGAGGTGGTGAGGCTGGGAAGAGGATGGATGTTCTTAAATGGACATGAGGAAGCTCATGTTATCTGATGATCTGGCACTGCAGCAGCAGTGGAAACATGCTGTTTGTGAGGAGGGCAATATCCTGTCCTCTCTCTTCCACATCCCTCTCCCTGCTTCCTGCCACCTCTGTGCTTTCCTTCTCCTCCCCAGCCTATCCACACACGTAACCTACACCTACTGTTCTGATAAGCAATCGCTATCACTCTGACTGACACTGCCCAGCTGCATACAGTGTGCCTGTCTGATGACAAAAACATCCACACACTCCACTCAACCAGTAAACGGTTAACATCTGAACGCCCCTTGCAAACCAGTAAAATCTGCTCTCCCACCCCTGCTGCTCGCGTGTCCTTGATCATCGGCAGGGGCGACACCAATGAACTGTGATCAATGGACGAGCCTTTGCATAAAATTATCATTTAATCGCAATCTGCGTTAAGGCCATGCGCAGACACACACACACACACACACACACACACACATTTGCAGCATGAACAGACAGCAGTGCACACCAGCAGCACAGACACGCAGGAGACAGAGAGGGAGAGAAAACGCCCTGCCTTGTTCCATGTCGAAACCCCAGCCCTCTGGGTAGTCTACACAACACATACACGCACCACCTTCACATAAGATGTTCTTTAGAGACAATTTAGAGGCCACATCTGGACAACGACGCTGATTTCTAAGCGTTCCCCCCCCTTCTGTCTTTGTTGGCCATCAGTAGGCGAGCGATCACAAGCTTATAGACACGATCGTTGATCGTGACGTTCAATTTATGTTTGCAATTATCGATGTAGCTACTGTTCTCTGATCTGCCACGTCTGCATAATGACAATTAACCTTCATAAATGGTTGGTGAAATGTAAAGATGAGCGTATTTTTACGCCAGAGAGGAGAGGTGAGGGCAGCACAGAATGAAACCCATGCAATCAGCCAAGTCAAGGAAAACACACAATATAGCCAGAAAGCATAGATTTAACATACAGTGCTTCGGCTTGCGCTGTATATCGACATGTTAGGAGCTTCTTAAAAAAGTTTTACCTTTAACTTGAGTTTCATATTCGGCCACTATCTCCTTGTCTTTTCGGAATTTCGCCGGAGACGTCATGGCTGAGTTTGGAGATCAAACCACTTGTCCTCGTTGCGAAGTCAATTTTGTCTCTATCAATCAATAGAACAGGCGTAGACGCGCGGGAAATGCCACTCTGGAATAGGTTTTGGAAAGAATAAGAGAGAGCCCAGATTAGAGATTGCAGCTCCTCAGTGTGCCCGCGGATCTGTATTGTCTCCCTGCCTCTGTTCACTCCGGGCGCATTGTGAGTTTGGCGCTGCTGCTGCTGTATATTCCCATCCGCCGCCGCGCCTCTCCGCCTCCTCAAAACCGGTTTTAAGAACTGCCAGTGAAAGGAGATTCATTACCGTCCTAAAACACAGTGATATCTCGTCAGTCAGCGCTTTCAAAAGTAGCTTTTTTAATATCTGCCCTTTGCGTGTATCGGTCTTGCAGCTACCCGTCCGCTTCTCTTGACTAAACTGTTCTTCTCCCCCCCCCTGAAGTGAGAGAGAGAGGAGGAACTCGTTGGAGATGGAGGGGCTGGCTGGTCAGCTCTAGTGCGCAGGACAGGCATGGATGAACACATGGACGACATTCATTTACGTATTTTCCAAACAAGCCCTTAACTGCGTAAAAGTCACATAGGTTAGGTGCAATGTGCGGATAATGTTTTGCAGGGTGGGTAAAGTGAGCAAAAGTGGGTTCAATAGCCACTTCATAGATCCTTAACATTATGACCTGACATGTGTTTCACAGATGTCGCCATGCTGAAATTAAGTCACGTATTTTCTTAACGAAACTGCAAATTATCATCACCTCTAGCTGAGAATGTAGCTAGCGTTAAAAAGTTTACCTTAGCTTGCTAGCAAGCCATTCCATAACTCTGGCTCTCCGTAAAGTTATTCACTGATGATACTGTTTGACACAATGGAAATGCACTGTCTTGTAACAATAACGTTAATAGTGTTATTTCAGCTGTCTATTTAAAATGACCCTCCTCTTGAATGTCAATGAATTAACTCTTTGTACACCGCCTCAACGATGCTAATAACATGAGCTAATACTTCCCACGCCACAATTGGTGAAACGGGATTCGAATGACTTGAAAACAAACCAATCGGCTTTCAGGATATTTGAATGTGGGCGTTTCAACGTTAATTTACAACCAATTAAATTCAGACTTTGCAAGGAAGGTGTCCAATGACGTCGGTTACTATGGTGTATATCCAATCAGAGCCAAGTGTAGGGTCTTTTAAAGCTAGTTTCAGGAAGTGCCGTTAAATACCAGGAAGTTGTAAACAAAGCTGACAGCTATTTGGTTAGCTGTTAACTACATCCGAATGGATGCAGAGCCAGTCGTGTAAACAGGCTAGTTATTTGTGGATGCATCAGTAATACAGCTAAACATTTTCTTTTATATAACGTTAGAGATAGTTTCGCGGAAATATACATTTTTGTGCGTTTGTTCAGCAAACTAACGTTAGCTGCATTCCGTTCTGTCGTTAGGAAAGGCTAACGTTTACACAAGGACGTTAGAGCTGGCGTTGACGCTTGCGAAGTTACGTCCAATCGATTATTATTACTCCACATTGAACGGACAGTGAGTACATCAGTACCCGGGTGTTGTTTTTCTGCTGCATTTGTTGCGTGGGGCAGAAAGAGCGAGAGTCCATTTTAGCAGGACAACAATGTCTACGTCCAACGCTAATTTCAAAAACAAGTGTGTGACCCAGGTGAACTGCATATTTTGTGAAAGTCTGCTGTGCACGAGAGGCATGAAAGCAGTGCTTCTTGCCGACACTGAAGTTGAGCTTTTTTCGACTGACATACCTCCCAATAGGTGAGTGCTAATCGAGTTAGCATTGATGCTAGCCTTTGTTTATGTCTGTTGTTGCTAGGACAAGATGAGCTTGAAACAATCTGCAGGTAACTGATATCTAACAGATGATTTGGTAGGAAGATGAAGGCATTGTTGACACATCTGCTGTGATTAACAGGGTTTGTTGCATGAAAATGTGGAATTGATGTAGGTTTAACTTGTCATGGCTATGTTTGTTTCTCATTACACGCACCCTCCCCCCAAGAACTGTTGACTTTGTGGCCAGCTGCTACTCTACTGAAAGCTGCAAATGCAAACTGAGGGACATTGCATGTCTCAAGTGGTATGTAAAGCTCTTCTATAGCCTGCAGGGTTTACTTTAGGAAGACCATCTGCTGATGTGAGATGTTAATAAAAAGTAAAGCCACCACACACAGCAAACAGGTAGACCCTATCTTAGGGTGTTTTTTCAGAGTATAGGCATGTAGAGCACAATTATTACTTTTTTTAATTTATTGTTTATTTATATGATGATTTATCACTTCTATTGATGGTCTAATAATCATCAGAAAATTGTGACAAATGCAATTTTTCAGAGCTCAAGGTGAACTCATATATCTTGTTTTGTCTGGCAAAATCCAAAGTGAATCAATTTAAAATTATATAAAAATGAGAAAAACAGCAAATTCTCACACCGGAGAATAGTTGGTGTTTTTTCTTGGAACATGTCTCAAACAGTGAATCGGTTATCTAAACAGTTGCCAATTAATTTTCTGTCAATGATAAGAGAACAACTGTTGACTAATCATTTCAGCTCTATTCACATGTAGTTAAAATGAAATTCTGCCATTGGGCAATCATTGCCAGATGACGGATAACAAGAGCAGAAGGATTAGAGTTTGGTGATACAGTGAGGCTTTATGGAGCCTCTTTTGTATCCCCAAGCCTTTGTTGTTGTACACATGGTAAAAACAAACATCTGTTAGATAATAGACACCCACTAGTGGAGTTAGCACTTTACAGAAGTGCCCCCAGTAAAGCGCTGACACACATTTCTTCTTTATTCTCTCTCCCTCTCCCAGTGGTAATGTTGTGGGCTATCATGTTGTGGCCCCCTGTAAACCCTGCCTGCTTTCCTGTAACAACGGCCATTTCTGGATGTTCAACAGCGATGCTGTATCTACTCTCAACAGACTGGATGCGACAGGTAAGAATAAGCAAAGTCCTAATATAGGTCTCTGGTATAAGCCCCTCTTGATTGTAATTGTTTTCATAAACCCTTGTTACCCTCAAATGTGTCTGCAGGTCTGAATCTGCTCCTGTGGGGAGATCTTCCCGAGCTGGATGACAGTGAGAACGAAGAATCAGAAAGCCCATCAGAGGAGGAGTGTATTAGGTAGAGAGGGAAATGGACAATGTGCAAGACCTGGGACACCAACATTTTAGAGGTGGAGCTTGAAGAGTGTACAAACCATGCTTGAGATAAGAGAGAAAAGAGAAGCCTTAAAGGGTAATTTAATACAGAATCAAATAGGGCAGAAAAGTGCTGCTCTCCATGGGTTATTTAAACCATGGTGCACATCAGGCCAGACCCCAATCAGTGATGTCACAGCAGGTGTTTTGCCTTTGACAGCTGATCAACACCTGCTGTGACATCATTGATTGGGGTGTGACCAGAAACGCATCATGCTCTAAAGTTTGAACCCAGTGAAAATGGTGCAGCAAAAGTCTTTGGCCATATGTAATTTTGTGTTGAATTACCCTTTTTAACCTGTGACCATGCCTTTCCCTGTCACTTTTCACAGTTAAAAGCACAGACACACACACGCTGTCACACACATTCTTTCCTCTCTTTTATTTCTGTTTTTGTACATTTGCGCAAGGTATTATACAACGTGGCTGAAGTACTCTGAAAATAACCGACAGCTAGACTCCTTAATCTAATGCATTCTACTTTTCATCACACAGTCTCCCCTGAGGTCATGGTTTTGACCAGCCTCGTGAGCAGTTGGGGGTGCGGTATGATATGTCAGTGGAACTTACCAGTGAATGCTGTGCTTTTTCAAGCTGTTTACGCTGAGTCCAACTTTCTGAAAAGATGACCACAATTTGCCTACCTTCTTGTTAATCGCAGTTATAATCTGTACATTGAATATGCTGTAATAAGCAAACACTCCTATTAACAGTCATGTCTTAAAGGCTTATATTTTCTCTGTGTGGCTTGGTGCTGACTGAAAGTTGGAGTGCTTTTTGAATCCCATGTGTTGGAGAAATAGCACAATTATTGAATTTTTGATTTAGCTTACCTTATGATCTGAAGTTCTATCAGTGATACGTTTTCATTATGCTAACACAGTATTAGTTACACACCTGACAGCAGCAGTATGTGTTTTAACACCCAGATGAATCTGACTGTAGCAGTGTCTGATACTAACATACTAACCATGCCCTGGGTGTGCTTCCGAAAAAGGCCCGGAGCAGCTGAATTTTAAAGTTTGGTGATTGCTAAGAGCTCAAATCAAGTAAAGTAAATTCCCGGATTGACGATATAGAGTGAAGACAGAATAGGAGCGTAAAAAGGTGCACTTATGCAGCACTCTATAGCTCTTCAATGTCTGAAAACATGACTTCTAAATGGATTTGTGTCCATGCTGTTTTTGTTACATTACTGTTCAGTTTTATGCAGCAGCATACTTGTAGCACCTGAAGAGAAGGCAGAAGTCAACTCCAAAGAATCATGGAACATATCAGTATTGAACTTATGGACTGGCTACCCCTCTAAAAACCTCATTTTGAATAGCATTTCACATTTTTAAGTAATCTGTTGTGAAGCTAAGCTTAAATCAATGGAGCTGACCATAAAATGCTCAAACCTCGGTATTCTATTGGCCTTACTGGTGCTGTGTTTACTGACAATGAATCTTTTGTTAAGCTGTTGACTCGGGGGTTGATGCTGTGTGTTAGTTGGTCATCACCAACTGACCAGGCCTTCTCCTCAGCATTTTGTGCCAGATACAAGCTTCAGCATCCCAGTCACAAGGGACGTAACTCAAGTCGGCCCTTTTTTGGCATTGCCATCATTCCGCTCTTGTTTTTGTTTCACTGCTGTGCCCTGCTGATACTATTTCTGTGAGCGACTGAGCTTTGCCTGTATTGTCGGCAAACATAGAATGTCACTTCTTACCTAAAGGAAAAGGATAAAGGGAGTAGGTCTTTTTAACTTTAATTGGCCTCTTTGTTAATCTATCCTATAGCCTTTTAGTTGTGAAAAAATACACAGAGGAGGAAAACTGTGTCCAGATTTTCACGTCCTTCACCTCAAACTTATAACTGACGGTCTGCTACACTTGCACACCAAATACTGTCTATGTGGTAAACGGATAGGATACAATGCATCAGATAGGTATTTATTAAATCCACATACCAAATATCTATAACCACATACTTCCTTTTTGTTTACAAGCTTCGTTTACAAACGCATTGGTTTGTATTGTGCTATAGTACTTATGTTTTTGTTAATGTATTTAATATTTCATTTGTGATGTAGTGCTTTGTTTTGTACGTTAAAGGTTGGATGTGTACAGTTTTACCTCAAGAAGGTATCACTTGCGAGCTTCCTCTGGCTAGGACAATTGTTAAATGATAATCCAAAAAATTATTTAAATGGCTGTTTCTGACACAAATAACTTTGATTAACATGCCCTGCTGAAAGATGTATATTTTGGAATTGCACTGAAACTGCATTGGTAGTTCGAAAAGGTGATTTGTTGTTTTGTATGCTTGTTAACTTAATAAACTTTTTTTTTTTTTCAAAATATCTTAAATGCCCTGTAGTTCTGTTGTCACTTTTTTTAACCCCTACCCTTCATTTTAGATCCACATTATCTTCTACCCCCATATCCGCTGCTCATCCTGGGCTCTACTGAAAATTACTTTACATTTACTCATTTGTCATACTCTTTTATCCAAAGCGACTTACATTTGAGGAACAACACACATACATCAATAAAGCATCAATACAGTAAGAGATCTACAATAGATACAATAAATACTAGTAAGAGCTAAAAGCATGTATGGTGTCAATTGGGGGATATCCAAAATTGACATTACATGACTGAACACTGAAGTTTCACTACAGAATGTTTTAGAAAGGTTCTCACAAATCATATTTGTATGTTTTTATCTTGTTTTAATGACTCGCATAATATCCTGTTATTTGAATAAATGCACAAAACATTGCTGTTGTGAAGTAGTATAGTACTATGTGTATATATATGAAGTAGCACAGCCAACATCATCGACATATGACCCTGAGTTCTCTCTAACTCACTGTACAGATGACCAGTGGCAACAACTTTGACTATTTCATGTTTCCACCTTCACAAATGTAAAAAATAGCTCCTTTTCCTTTATTTTAATTTATTTGTAATAATGTTGAGCTTTTTGCTACTGGTTAGACAAAGCAAGCACTGTGAAAGTGTCACTTGGGGCCCTACTTAATTGTGATGGCATTTCTCACTATTTTCAGAACATACACATAACAGTATAACGTTGAATTATTATGGAAAGGGCAACCTGTGTATAATGAATACCATTGTTTAATCAAAAGAAATGTTTGCCTACTGTATTTTTAAATTCTGTTTGTCTTGTCAGGAACCCTTGACAAACATTACTAATAGTGTTCTTACTTTTGATTAGTATTTTCAAAAGCAGGGACTTTTGTACTTTGGCTCAAATAGAAATTTACTACTACTTTTAGTGGAGTAATATTTAGCAAGGGTATCTGTACTTTTTTTTAATCAAGATCAGGATTTGTGTACTTCTTCCACCACTGCAGATGACTGCCAAGACCGATAATGAATTTACCAAATCGTGAAGTCAGTTTTATTTCCAGCCACAAATTACAAGTTTGTCTCAGAGGGCTTCACAATTGGTGCAACATTCTCTATCCTTTAGCCTGCTGAGTCAGATAAGGAACAACAGAATCCTCTTACGGGGAAAAAAGAAAGTAAGAGCAACAGAAATTGGGGTTCCTTATGCAGTATGGACAGTATTATATAAACAAGTAAAGTATAGCATAAAGTACAGCAGATTATGTGTGACAGAAATTATTCTCTTTGGTGGACATTTTGGTTCCACAAGTCTCATTATGATGGTTGAAATACACAGTATTTGGTAGTGTCGGCACATCAGGGAAGGGTTGAGTAATCATGGAAACAAACCAAAAACTGGATAATCTTCCTGCAAATGATATCTCTCTGTGTTCTCTGTTACCAACAAGAAGTTCACAACCTGAACTATCTAGCTGTCAGAAAGTATAATAATCGTTATTCGCTCCAACTTCCGGGGGGACATACAGCACCGTTTTCTCTGACCTGCAAAGTTGGCGTAAACTTGTTGATCAGTTCTGTCAGTGCATTGGCATTTGGTATTTTTTTAAATCCAGGCATTAAGCAGATGTAAAATGTGCATCAACATTTTAGCTGAATATTTGCATCCTATACTTCTACACAGGCTGGGGAAGATGCTTTTGTTTTGGAGGTGAGCAGGCTGATAATGTCAGGTCAGCAATTCTGTGAATGCACTGATATTTCATGAGATTTTGATTTCCATTCAGAGGGAGATGGTAAGCCAATATAAATAGAGCAGGAACTTTTAACTGCAAAATGAGATGTAGAGAGTCAGGGGAAAAAAATATTTGTCTTTCATCTGCAATCTGTGGTTTAAAAAGAAACATCCACTAACATTGGATGAGTTAACCTGATCTGTAGTTCTGTGCGTTGTTTTTGCTTTCAAGGCGTGGGGTTGTGAAACTCTAAAGAAAATTAGTCCTTTTTTGGAATGATCTGACTGAAGTTTGGTATTTGTTTTTGGATACCTCCTTCTCAAGCATTCTCTGCTGCTGTTGGGACATGTACAGGGCAATTTAGGTAGCGATGGCAAGAAACAAATAGTTGTGGCTTGCCCTGTTTCACATGTTTTGTAGCATCTGCAACTTACAAATCATGCCCTCACGACATCAGCTCTATGTTTGTGGTTTAATCTTACTCCATCGCATGCTCAACTGCCTGCTGTTTTTGTTGGTTTGGATGTCCTTTCACTAAAAGTCACACTCTGCTTCAACATAGGTTATTCCTGTAAAAGGGAACTAGACTCTTGGTACCGTTTGTTTCCCAGAGGAGCAACACTCATTGTGCCTGCAACGTACCCAGTGGTCAACAGGAGAAGACTGGTTGTTCTAGGCAGCTTCCAGGTGTGTGTTTGCAAGACTTTGCATGAATGTGGAGCAGGGTGCTGCTGAATAAAAGAATGTATGCTTGGCAGTCAGCGCGTGGTTGCCTTCCCTAGACAAATAAAGGATAAATTAAATCCACAATGCTGACTCTCTGCCCCAGTGACAGCCAAGCTTAATCAGGCAGAGACTCTGCTTATAGAACAACAGGGTAATACAAGTCTAACAGATCCAAACCCCCTCCGCACCAACCCTGGGTTGTGCAAATAAACAACACAGGTACGCATGATCGAGTAGCTAAGTATGGTCAAAAAAGTTGACAACATATACTATTTTCTTGTACTTTTCCTTTAGCTGAACAACGTCAGCTGTTTCCTGTCTGGATTGGTGGTTCCTCTCAGGGGTTGTGAGTGAATTAACAATATCGGAAATAAGAAAACAATCATATTCTGCCACAGTTCATGAGACTCCATGTACTTTTAAGAAAGGTGTAGTTTGACCTGCCCTTATGGAAACAAAACTGACAGCAGTGTGAGGAAGATGTCAGTCAAGCATGGTGCGTACAGTCCTGAGAAGAGGTCTAACATATGCCAAAAATAAGTAAAATGATCTATATGGTTGAAACCTTGATGCTAGTTAATTACAAACTCAGTTATAGTATACCTCCTGATGCTTTAGTGGAGTGTTTTAACAGAACACTCTGGCGCACTCTGTTGGGTGTGAAGTACAATGACACACAGAGAAGACTCGACAGAAACAACGCACCACATAAGATCAACTCAAGTTTTTTATTCTATTTCATTATCAGTTACACAAACAAAAAATCTGACAACTACAGACAGTATATGTGCCTACTGTAGAATGAGGCTTTATGTATTTTAGTCATTAATTCATGCATACATCTATATCTATTGGTTATTTCCAAATACACTGAACAAAATTATAAACTCAACACTTTAGTTTTTGCCCCATTTATCCTGAGCTGAACTCATAGATCTAAGACTTTCTCTATGTACACAAACGGCCTATTTCTCTCAAATATTGTTCACAAATGTGTCAAAATCTATGTTAGTGAGCACTTCTCCTTTGCCGAGATAATCCATCCACCTCACATGTCAAGATGCTGATCAGACAGCATGGGTATTGCACAGGTGTGCCTTAGGCTGGCCACAATAAAAGGCCACTTGAAAATGTGCAGTTCCATCACACAGAACAATGTCACAGATCGCAAGTTTTGAGGGAGCGTGTAATTGGCATGCTGACTGCAGGAATGTCCACCAGAGCTGTTGCCCGTGAAATGAATGTTCATTTCTCCACCATAAGCCGTCTCCAAAGGCAGAGAATTTGGCAGTACAGCCAACCGGCCTCTCACAACCGCAGACCACGTGTAACCACACCATCGCAGGACCTCCACATCCAGCATCTTCACCTCCAAGATCGTCTGAGACCAGCCACCCAGACAGCTGCTGCTGCACCAATCGGTTTGCATAACCAAAGAATTTCTGCACAAACTGTCAGGGACCTTCTCAGGGACCCCGGACTCCCCCAATATTGTGAAACTGCACATTTTCGAGTGGCCTTTTATTGTGGCCAGCCTAAGGCACACCTGTGCAATACCCATGCTGTCTGATCAGCATCTTGATATGCCACACCTGTGAGGTGGATGGAGAAGTGCTCACTGACACAGATTTTGACAGATGAGAAAAGACTGGACTCCCTTCACAGTACATTACGTCAGCACTGTTTTGTTACATAGTGCTGTTACCCTGCCTTTAGTTGGAAGTATCTGCATGAATGTGTAATCCTCCTTAGGGAGAAACCAGTCAACACAGCTGGTTTTAGATGTCACACATTCTGCTTTTGTGGGTTCCTGTCACTGTTGTGGTGATCTGTGGGGAGGAAAGTTTTTATATAATTATGATTAAATAATAGAAATAATAGAAATTAAATCATGTCAGCCATTGATTTTCCTGTAATTCAGGGCACAGTGATTATGGTGGAAACTCATAATCATGGTTGTCATGGTTACATAAGCCCAAACATGTAGGTCCTCTGCTCGAGATGGTCAAGAGTGGAGGAAGGACTTTTCCATGATTAGAAATCTATGTATTGACAAATATAAAAATAAATACATGCAATATAGAGAAAACCATAAGTGCACAAATAAAAACGTAAAACAATAATGAGATTGCAACCAATAGACATTTTATTGGTAAATTAAGTTTGTCAATTGTAGAGCATAGAATTAAATGAATATTGTAATAAATGAGGAAGGGAGTAAGTGAATTATGAAATGAACATAAACAGATTTAACATGTAACAAAAATGCAGAGAAAACATCAGTGGAGATAAAGATTTCCAATCATTACATGGAGAATGTGGCTGTTATTTGTTGATTTGGAAAATAAAATGATTTAATTGACTTGTGATGGGGTTGTACGGTGGTGCAGTGGTTAGCACTGTTGCCTCACAGCAAGAAGGTCGTGGATTAAAACCCTGGTTGCCCTGGCCTTTCTGTGTGGAGTATTCATGTTCTCCCCGTGTCCGCGTGGGTTCTCTCTGGCACCAAAATTGTCCTTAGGTGTGGATGTGAGTGTGAGTGGTTGTGTGGCCCTGCAACGCCTTTCGCCCGATGTCAGCTGGGATTAGCTCCAGCCCCCCGCAACCCTGTACGCAGGATAAGCAGTTGACGATGGATGGATGGATGACTTGTGATGTAATGGATTTGATTTGTGATGTCAGTGATGATGATTAAATAGGCACAGCTGATGGCTCAACAGATAAAACTGGTTAAATCATAGAAGATGCAATAGGGCGATGGATTAAAAAGGATTAAAGTTGCACAAAAAAGTCTGGGAAATATATGGTGAAAATGGCAGCGAAGGAGAAAAGCCTGAGAAGAGAAATGGGGGAAAGAGAAAGGTACAAAGCCAGCATCCGCTATCTGCAGCGGTAGGTAGGGCGCTTGTCTACATGTCAAAGATATTCATTTCTAAGGTCTAAGGTCAAAGACTTATGAATGCAAAATATCAATATTCTCACATAAAGAAAACATTCATCACTGACTCCAGTAAGTTTTCCAGAACACAAACAGCAATAGACAATGCTATACCTTTTTATATAAAGTCTATGTGTAATACCCAATATTAAGACAGGCTGGAAATATACACAACATTACAGGCTATCTATCACATCTAAAAGCTTGACTCATAGATGAAAGCATTTTGTTTTTTCCAGTTGATTAAAGAAATGCCTTGTTTGCCGCAGTGTTAAAATTATAGATTTAAACAAATCAACAATACTAACAAAAAACACTGATAACCCAGATTTGGTTTAGTTGTTGCCTGGTTGTTATTTCTTATATTAAAACTAATTAATTGTTTGCTTACATTTGGACCATGGATTGTGGTTTCAATGCTCAATAGGCAAAATTCTGAAATGCTCTGGTCTCCAAACAATTAATTGGTGATCAGGATTGCATAATGAAAACAGCTGGTGTCCCTTTAAAAAAAAAGCTGTGTTTTCTTTAAATTTCTTACAGGTCAGGAACTGTGCACGACCAAAATGACTGTGTCTTCTTGACACTAGATGGTGCAGTTGTACCACTAATAGGCCACCATTATACTAGACAATCTGTGTAGCGTGACAGCTACAGTAAAGTAGCTACAGTAGCAACACCTCAGTGTCAAAGAAACATATGGGAATAAAGACAACTAAATATTTATACTTGCTATTTCACTCTTACTAGTACTTTCCTTCTGGAATGAAAGAAAGACATAAAAGACAAATTTATTTCTTACTGTTGACTAAAATGATTGAAATCATCAACATCTAGATACTTGTTAAGACAAGTTGTGTCATCTGTACATTTGAGAAATTCAATTCGAATTCACTCAGCACAAAAAACAACATCCTATTCCTGCTTATTATATAAAGAAGCCAGCCGTTTTAAAAGACTGAACTTCTTTCTTTCCCACATGGAATAAATAATTTTGCATTTAAATACTCCAAGATGTCATTATTATACTTTCTAGGACAGATGAAGAGGATTGCCATCAAATTACCGGTCACCTTGGTCATAAGAAGGAACAGAATATTTTATAAGAAATATAAGGAGGTTCATAAAAGCTCTGCAGTCTGTCATGGTCATCTCTTGATAATAGACCTAAAATGCTGGGCTAATGTCCAGCTTTGCCTGATTATGCATATTAATGACACCTCAAGAATTCATCACAAAAATCGTTTTTCAGTGGGTGAGGAGGGCAAACGGTAATAAATGGTTGAATTTATTCACTTTAGGAATAATCCCTTTAATCAGGAGAGGAAACTGTCATGAGACTGGTAGGCCGGGCTGCTTGAATTCTTAAATAGTTTGAGTAGTTTTAAATCAATTTTATATGTAAAATGAGCACTTAACCACGAAAAACAACAAATCCTTTAGGAACTAATGAGCCCATAAGCTTGAGAACAATAACTTCATAATTAAGGGATAATAAAAACAGTTGCTTTCCCTGCTTAGTCTGGGGAACTGCAGGTACCATACAGTACGCAATAGCGCAGGTTTTCAGCAACTGGGCTTCCTACTGGCCCAGCATTATACTCTGAGGCAAGCTGCACTGGGCTTTAGTTGAAGTGCTTGAGATAACACAAAGAAAACTTCAAACAGGCTTCTTATTGTGTTCAATTCTTCTGGGCAAGCTGATTACAGTTAAGGATAAAAGTTGTTCCTATACAGTAAACTAATGCAGAGAATCAGTGAGCCCTAATTAAGTCATGGGGGAACCGAGGCGGTCGGCATGGATGTGTTCCCCAACACCCAGACCATGGGGGTTTAGTGGGAACTTTACAGCCCAACAGCAGTCAGCATCAAACGTGTTTATTGTCAGTTGAATGTCCGGTTGAGGCACGAACCACTGGATCTGCAAAGCCACCTGGGAAAAAAAGAGTGGAAGCTGCAGCTTCTTAGCCTGAGCACTGATACCCCTTTTGTCTTCCCTCCATCTCACTGCCCCTAGCAGAGCTTAGGAAGTCGCTCCAAATGCCATCATTGTCTGAAGCAAACACAGCCACAGACTGTGTATCAAAGCAGAAAATGTTTCAGTTTTTTCACAGAAGTGGTGTTAAGTATCTCTTTCAAAAGGTGAACCTTGGCAGGTCTATACAAAATTTAAATACATGTTAACATAATGAAACGGAGAGGAGAACCGACATTTTAACTTTTGGTTGAACCTTAATTTTGGTGGTTACCATGAAAACTAAATCTGATTTCATTGGGGCCTTTTTGTTTTTTCCCCTCAGTGTTGGGCAGCTTGAAAGAACTTTTAGACTTTTATCTACTGTAAAATTAGACAAATTGTGAAACTATGAACCTGTCGTTCATGTGAGTGTCAGAGTGCTTATGTCTAATATTCAAACACAAACCAATGGAGATTTAATGGATATTACTGACAATGTTTCTCTGGAGATATTCCATGCGCCATGATCACAGCTCTGAATAGCCACCGCTGATGGATCAACACTATTGTTAGTTCTACAAACTCGGAAGAGGCTGAACTGTAATGTGTGAGTGTGTGTGTATTAAGTGAACGTGAACAGTATTAAGTGTATATACAAAACTGACTGACCACACACACAAACACAATAAGTGTTTGGAGAAGTGTTTGGTCCTGACCTCTCTTTGCTTTTCTTTTCATGGTACTGTAACTTGTCCTTATGTTACACTGGCCTTTATGTGCTGTTATATTTCTTGCATGAATCATTTTTAGATTGCCTGCCTAATATATTTTTACTTATTTGAAGTTCTGTGAAGGCCTCATCTGTCAGCCCATCCAACATCAACTCCATTATGAAAAATATTAAAAAATGCTTGCCCACATTCTATTGCTTGTTTCTCTGTTCGACCTTGTTTATCTGATTTAACACTCTATTCTTTGTTATATTAATGAGAGTTATTCAACTACATGTGTTTTTTTTGTTGCATCCTAAAGCAAATTATGTATTAATGAGCAGCTTCTGAAGCAGAGAGAAGTCAGCTGGGAGGTTATTAACAACAGTTAAAACTAAATGTTTTGTTTTTTATTAGTGTGGTGATGTCTTGTAAGATTTAGTTGTGCCCATTTGTTGTGGTGTACACACATGCTCTCTCTCTCACACACACACACACACAAACACACATATGTGCACACACACAAGCAGCCACGCGCTTTTCTTAACCCCTTTTCTCATTATTGGGAGGGCCTGTCCCACTGCCTGTAGCCACCTGCAAATTACAATTTAGTACTCCAAGAGTTAAGACTGTGTTCTTTCAGCCCATTGTGTGTGTTTGTGTGTTTGTGAGTGTGTGTGTGTGTGTGTGTCGGGGGAGGGGGAGAGAGAGTCTGGTAGAAAACCTTTAATCCGGGTGCTGTCAGGCCCAAACCCGGCTTGACGTCCCATTGATGTGGAACAGAACAAAACACAGGGCCCCTTGCTAAGCTCCCACTAGCTCACTCACACACACACACAGAGACACACATGTGCACACACACACACATGCACATACACACATGCGCACACACACATACACACACACACACACACACAGGGCCCCTCTCTAAAGCCCCTAGCCTGGGCCCCTGCTCCCTAACTGGGAAGGGCATTCCTCAGTCTGTGCACATGCGGATGCACACGCAAACTCTCTCTCTCTCACACACACACACACACACACACACACACTGAACAGAAAGAGCACAATTTTAACTCTTTAAGTGCTGTGTTGTAGCATGAAGGTCTGTCTCTCTCTCCTATAGGGTATGTGTGTGTCCATCCATTTCCATATACAAAAGTGTGTATGTACATGTCCAGGGTGAGGTGGAAGACTCTTAATTTTGAGAGGCAACAATCTAATTTTTCTTTGTGGACAATTGTGAACAGTACACACACACACACACACACACACACACACACACACACACACACACACAAACACAAACACATAGGTTTGTGAGATGCTTGGATACAGTTAACAGAAGCCAGATGCTCCAGTGTGCGTTGGCAGTAATGAAAGTGTGTATCCGTGGTGACAACAAACACTTATTATTGTCCTGCTGTTTGGACAGCTCCCAGCCCGCAGCATCTCTGTTTACTATTAGCTTAAAGAAAGAGTAACAGAAAGAAGGAGACAGAAAGCAGAGACAGAGAAAGCGAGGGGCAGATGCATGTCGGAGCGGATACAAAAAGCAACTTATATTAGAATAAACATGTGTTTTAGCTAATGGTCTGGAACTGTCCAGGACAGTTATATTTATTTGGCTGTTGTTTTTGTGGTGGCCAGCAGGTGGGGCAGCAGGCAGTCAGGGAGCAAAACATCATGCTCCAACTTTGACCCAATGTTGGTCTTAAGGTTGAAGCATTTTGGTCCACCAGTTCAGCTCCAGTCTATCCTCCTAGAACTGAGGTGGTCCCGAGTGTGGTTCAGTTTTAGGCTTGAGGTGGCTGCCACAATTAAATCCAGCACTTAAAATAACTATAAGGACATAAGGGAGTCACACACTTACTGTATGGAAACCATTTGCACCTGTGGGCCATACACACCCTCTCACACCTACGTGGTCAGCCCGTTCCCCCTGTTCAACCTTCCCCAGGACTAAACTCGCCCCTCGGTTTCCGCTGTTAAATCACAGAGATCTTTTTTCCGGGGTGCTGGAATTCTGCCGCTTCCGTTTTGGAACATCAGAACTCCGAGAGAGCCATTTGTTTGAGTCGGGCTGCCGTCCAGAGAGGCCCGAGCAGTCCCAACCAAATGTTTTTATTGACGGGCGAAAGCAGTCAGTCCGACAGCACCGATTGGCTGTAATTGGTCGGCAAGTCAGTGGTGTGTTTGAAATACCCTATGTGAAGTGGCAGCCTTTAAAAGCACACACACACAAACGTACGCCCACCCTGTTTCTCCCCTCCCGTCGCTTTAAGAGAAGCCAGATGGGCCACGGGGAAGCAATCACCCCTCTATTTGTCTTGGTGCTGATCAGGTTAGTGAAGTGTTCTCAGGCCTGGCCAGGAGTCTACACACTACTGCCTGTTGTCCCTGTAGCTCACTGCACTGCACGGCTCCAGCCAACTGACCTGGTCACAGAACAGCAGTATGGTAAGTGGGGAGAAAGGCTCTACCACCAGTAAAAGGTCAATAAAGGGCAAAAGTCTGTTGTTGTCTCATTGTGGATGTCTGCTATAGGACTGGTCTCAGCTGAACACCAGCTAAGTAGCTGACTGAGCTAATGTATAAATATAAGGTTCAGTAAGGAAGCTGGTAGCTAACATCTTTCATCTGTTGATATGGACACCACCAGTTAGGGCTGGGTCAATGGACGGGAGGTGTGGAGGCAGCAGCATGTGTGTGTGTGTGTGTGGAGAACATTCCAGCCACTGAACACACAGATGGTTTGGTTTAGAGCAATGAAATGAGCACCAGACACAGAGCAGTGACAGTGAACGAAAGCCTCAATGATGCACACACACACACACACACACACACACACACACACACACACACACACACACACACATACAAGTAGCCCCGACTGCACGGGTTAACACAGTGACGGAATCCAGAAGGAATTTACTCAAGGACTCGGGGAGTGGACCGTTAGGTAGCCTCTAAACTGCCCTGCAGAAACTCAGAAAGAGCACTGTTCAGTTTTTTCCACATTGTAACGCTTTTACAGCTTCTTAACAAGAGCACGATACAGATGAAAGAGCTGTGTGCAACAAAATCGAGGTACAGAATGGGTGCCGGCACGATCAAAAAGACAAAAAGGTGGTCAATGAGGAAGATGCAGAAGCAAAAAGACAGTAGAGCAAGTTGCACCGGGGTGGGGATGCCTTGGCAGTGAAACCTGATCCCTCTCAGACTTGCCAACCCCCTGATTGGCTGGCCCTCCCATGAACCCTGACCCTTGACTTTGTCTGGGGCTTGTGACCTTGAGTGAAGTACAGGCAGAGCGCCACGTCTCCTCCCAGACCCTCTGTGCTCTCTCTCGCTCTCTCCCCTGGCTTTCCCTCTCTGCCCATTCGTCTCCAGTGAGAGAGGGTCTGCGGGGAGGAGATGGAGAGCAGAAATGTCAGCGAGACATTAAACAGAGTGCGTCTGTGTGTGCTCTCATAGTCCAACCTGTCTGATTTCCCTCTCCTCCACCCCCCCCCTCCCCCTTCCTCCTCCTCCTCACATCTCCTCTATATACGCTTCTCCGCAGAGCAATAAATTCATCCTCTCTTCTACAAATCTACAAATCTCTTTTGTCTTCTTTTGCTCCATCAACACCCTGATCGCCCCTTTCTGCCCTTTCTGCCTCCCTTTGCACTCCTATGGTTTATTGCACCCCATGTCAAGGCCAGGACCACCAGTAATTCAAATAAATAGTTGTATTTTTTTTATTGTTTGGCAAACATCCTGTGAAATACACACCTTAGAAGAAGTTGCATAATATTTATGTAGCCTTGTATGGATTAATCGGTAAACATGAATAAGTTGTAAGTCAAAACACCTATAAATCAACAAACAAGGACAATGTCGTAACAATGTCTATTTATGAGTGAATGAAAAAAGCTTTGTTTCTGTTTATGAGGAATGCTTCCATCCAAATGAGTCTGAAGGAGCAGTTCAATATTTTGGAAAACACGCTTGTTGTCTTTCTTGCCGAGAGTTGGATGGGGAGATCGATATCACTCTCGTGTCTGTAAGGTAAATATGAAGCTGCCACCAGAAGCTGGTTAGCTTAGCTTAGCACAAGGACTGGAAACAGAGGGAGACAGCGTCTACGCCTACTTGCACCTCTAAAGTTCAGTGGTTCACAGGTTATATTTTGTTTGCTTAATCCGTTCAAAAAACAAAGCATAAAAATGCCCCAAAACTATTTCTTGGCTGGGACCTGTAACTTCCTGGACTGGATACACCAGGAAGCTCCTGTGCACGGACAAGCCTAGCTGTATCCCCCTGTTAAGAAAAGGTTAATGGTCAATGGACCTTTACATTTTTGTTTGTATCTGAGGACAATTTTGGAGCATGTGTCTATTTCTAAACGTGTGTGTCCGTCCTCTCTACATGCCTTGGCCTCCTCCTCTCCTCTTCTCTTACACCTGCGGACACACATGTACACATGAACCCACAGGCAGTGTTGGCAGACACACACAGAAGTCTCTCTCTGCTGTCCCAGTACAGAACATGGCAGCAGAGCGCAGCAGAGCACAGCAGAGCGGTGTTTATTTTATTGGATGTTTATTTCACTCTGTAAAACATGCCACTCAGAGACCTCGTATTGGGATGTGCTAAAACCCCTTTCTCTCTCTCTCCTCTCTCTCTCTGTGTAAACAGTGTGTATGTTGGGAGTGTTTCCTTCATTTGTCTGCGTAGAAGTGTAATCCATCCAGTCAGACATTGTAAACAACATCTCTACATGTTTATAAATACTGCCCAGCCACTCTAATGAATTTATGGTAATGCCTTGTTCTACTGCTTCTGCTGTGCCTATGCGTGTGTGTGAATGTGTGTAAGATGTGAGTGTGCATGTATTACTACTCTGCTAAAAGAGTACTGCACACATTTTACTGGTTTCTGATGTTTCTGGAGGGGAGTTTTATTTTCTGGTGCGTACAGCCTGGTTAAAAGCTTAAAACCTGTGACAGCAGCAAGCAGCGACTGACTGATATGAACCAATGTGCCACAGTACGAAGTCCATTAGCGAGCCAACTTTTATTTTATTCCATTTACCTCACTTCAACTCACCACAGCAAGATCTGATCTCTTAATAATGAAGTGTATTTGTGTTATATTTTTGTAGAAGTTTGTTCCATTGATTTTGACTTTGATGATTTTTTAAACACATGGCGGAGACAGCCGCTGGCCCTGGAAATGTGTGCACATTATTAAACTTGCCAATAACTTGTTGAAGTCTTATTTCACTTATTTCTTTATTTGTAAAAATAAAATAAAAAAATAGAGAGACATTAAACTTAATTTCCAGTGTTGGAAATACACTGAAGAGGAAACCAAAGTATTACTCATTGGATAAGTGGTAGTGACTGCTCTTTATTTGCCTTCACAGTGTGATTCAGTCTGTTATGTTGCATTTCGATGCAACTGTGACTTAAGTGTTCCAGTTTAAACTGATGTTTTTCCTTCTTTTCATGGAACTAAATATTCATATAACACTTGGAATGGAAACCACATTGGTTGGCAGGTTGTTTAATATCTGCTCTATTCCAGCATTGCTCTAAGATGTCTTCAACCAACAGCATAATTAGCTGATCCTTAGCTCCCTTTTGATGTTGTTAATATTTCATATTTCCCTAAATCTGTTGTAAGCTAAGTCTGTTGTAAGTCTTTTGTGTAGGATATACATTTCTTAACTTTTGCGTCTCATAGTAATGGTTCCACCAATTCTTACCAAGACGTTTTTTACATGACAAAAACTTGCACCATCAAAGTTATTTGAAAGACTATCTATCTCAAGTCATGTACATGTATATACACCAGGAAAGTGGGGTGAGGTTATCCAAATTCTTGGTCTGCTGTGATTGGAGCAATGAGGAAAAGGGGTGCGGGCATATTAATAACATTGGTCGTCACTTCTAACTTACATGATTTACCCATGTATACAACAATGGGTCTTTCCCCCATGCACAACCTCTTTTATCACATGACCAAAGTTTCACAAGCCTGGTGCACACTATAGGACTTTCAAATCTTAATTGATTTAAAAAAAACACAGACATAATAACAGATTTTTTTTAAAAATATTTTAATCATAAAAACGCACACACCAGACGATTCAATCAAGACACAGGATCGCACACTTACTGTTTACTAAATGATTACAGAGTGGGGATTCCAGGAACTTGAGCTCTCACAGAAACTTACGTGATCACACCTGACTTCAGGCATAAAAAACATTGAGTCACTTGTGTGTGCTATGGTTTGCAAAGAAAATAAAAGTTAATAAAACTGTGGATGAACTTGTGTCTGAAAAGAGGGAATCAGCATGGCTTATTTTATAGCACGAGCAAATACACAACACGTTGGTCAAGCTTCTGATCAGAGGCCTCCCGATTTTAAATCGTACATTTTAAATCGCCCAGACTCTGATCCAGTCAGTGACCGTAAGATTATGTCTGTAAATCTCTCACACTACAGGATCAATGGGGCCAATAATCAGTTCCGACCAGCCTTAGATCGGGAAAGCACCCACGATTGTCGGGAGGGGTGAATCGGACCCAAATTTGTCCCAGATATGATCTAGTCTGCAGACTGCATTAGGTCCAGTGATGACACGTGAGCCAACTCCATTGGCTGCTGAAGAACATGACAAGTTGAAAGCTAGCAAGTTGACCTTTGAGTTGAACTTGAAAAACGACAGTGTGCGTTTGCGTCATAGAGTGTATATAAGAAGTGGACGTAGTCATCGTGACGTCACCTGTTGGTTTGTGGACTGCCATTCAGTTCAATTCAATTCAATTCAAATTAGCTTTATTGGCATGACTGTGTAACAACAATATTGCCAAAGCATCATACAAACTACATAAGAACAATCAACCCATACATTTCATTAAACAAGTAATTAAAGCGTAAAGTAATCATTCTGAAGCCTCGAGTTTGGCTGATAGGGCGCCGCCATGTTGAGTTTTTGCAGCCACCGGCACCGGACGTGACCATATTTGTACAAGACGGTGGAGCTAATGGCCATGTGCGGAGCTAGCTAGCTTGCTTAGCTAGATGCATCTGTAATTCACATGAACTTCTTTTAACAGGTCTGACAATTTTGTCTAGCGAACAACAGGTTTAAAACTAAATATACTCACCAGAGAAAGTGAACAGCCAACTCCTACGTTTTTTCAACAGCGCTGGTTAAATTTACACAGTGCCGTGGATAGGAGTCACTCTATCCTGATTGACAGGTTGCCATGGTAACGACTTGTCAATCATAGATAATCCCGTCCTAAAACATACTCTGCTTTATGGTCTATTTTGCCTTAAATGGGACCATAATTTACTAAGTGAACATAATGTATTGAAAAAGACGATTGAGACCATAAACTCATTAGGAAAGTGTTTTGAGAGAAGTAGCCTCATTTTACCATTATTTCCAATGGAACTAGACTTGTTTTTGCAAACAGAAGAGTCGCCCCCTGCTGGCCGTTCAATAGAATGCAGGTTTGAGGGACTTGACATTTGCATCTCAGACCGGAAGGTTCCTGCTTGGTTTGCATTCATGTGAAAGAGCCCTCTAGAGATTGTAAGAATTATAACAGACAGAAGGAAATAGTGGAAGCCTGGTCCACAGACGAATTGGTCAACATGGTTTCTTTTAACCATGACCATAATCATTCCCAAATTTCCAAACTTAAACAAGTAGTTATATTAACTCAAACCCTGTGGGGCCTTAGGGTGGGGGCCAGGTGGGGCCAGTGCCTGCACCCCTTTTTTCAACCCCCTCCCTAAAATGCTGTACCATTTTCTCTCATGAATCAACACAAGCCAGGACTCCTCAGTATTCCTCACTATATTTTAAGTGGCTCTAATCAATACTTTTAATGGTAATAAAAATGTATCAAATGAGAATGTGAAAGTATTGTGACAATTTGAATGGGGTCACTTGTAGTGGTGAACTGCTCCTTTACTGTTTTGATTCACTCCCAAGCACCAAGCAGCAGACAAAGTTAGAGACTAGCTGGTGAACTTGGTGGAGCATTTAGCATCTAGAGAGACAGATATTTCATTGAGGAGAGTGAATATTGGCCTTTACATTCATCAGGTGGCCTAAAACACAACTCCAGATGAATTATTATGTTGCTCCGTAACTGCTGGATGTGGAAAGACACCCCCAAACACAAAATACCAAATTTAAAAAAAATTCTCAACACTTCTTCTGGCTGCCGCTAGTCTACAAAAAAATACTACAAATTTCCTCTGTTTCATCTCAATTGTTTAAGTTCTTATATGAAAGCAATTCTGATGTAAATGTATCATATATAGCCTATAAACTGCCCAGCACCATATCAGCTTAAAAGGTGATATGTCAGTGTTGGGTTCACAACTTGTCTTTACTGCCCCGAGTGTCAAAAACAGTTATTGCAGGTTTAATAACATCCAGGCTAAGTTTCTGTCTAGTTGTCCATGTCGTGGTTGTGTCTGTATCTTCCCCATTTGTCACGTGTTTCCTCAAATGAGTGAAACAGCAGTGGACAACAAGTCACTGGAATATAATTTAAAGTGAACAGTGAAGCCTGTGGCCTCAACAATATAGCTGAAAGGTAACATAATTTAACGTTTAAGTTAAAAAATACTGGAAGAGTTTTTGCAGTGCTGCTATTAGCTCCAGTGTTTTTTGAGTTAACTTAGCTAACAGAGTTAGGACAGCAAACAAAACGACCAACGCTTTAAGAGGGACTCAAGAAAAGAAATGAGAACAGACTTCAACGTCAGATAATGTGGGTCAAATATACCCTGTCTGTCTTTCTCTCTCTCTCTCTCTCTCTCTCTCTCTCTCTGTGTGTGTCTTTGAATAGTTTTTCATTTCTACAGTTTTGGACTTATTGGTCGTTCAGTCCCTTGTTGATGGTGTGTGAGCCTGTGCAGAAACGTCTGCTACTAGGTGCTTGTGAGAGTATCTTCTTTCTTGTTTTGTTTTTTAGTTTTATCGATGCTGTATATTGAGCAATTAGCTTAAAATAACTATACTTAAGGCCTTGTAGGGCATTTAAAATATAGAAAAGAATCATGTATGTGGTCATTTTTGATTTGAACACAAGCCTTTAGATCTGATTGTTTCTTGGTTTTCAGTACTGATCTGTACCTGTATCAGAGTATAGGCTTTGTACAGTTTCTATTTTTGTATGCCAAGTGAATATACACTAAACATGTGTAAGTCACATATTTATGATATGTGCATTGTTTCTTTCTTTCTTTTTTTTTGGGACTCAGTTTCCTGTTTTTAGGTACATCCAAGCTAAATCAATAGCAGCCTAATACATCAGTTCTGCAATAAAACCTAGCTTCATGGAGTTTGTAAATTATATTGCGTCACTCTGAGAGGTGTTTATAATATTATGTCCAAACCATTTATTTCAATGAGGGTAGAGATTATAACAGAAACACCTCTCAGTATAACACAGTACAAACTAACAGCACCACAACCTTTTATTTTTTGACAGATTTGTGAACAATAGTTGAGAGAAATTGGCCTTTAGTGTACATAGAGAAAGAGTTAGATCTTTGAGTTCAGCTCATGATGAATGGGGGCAAAAACAACAAGTGTTGTGTTTATAATTTTGTTCAGTATATAACCATAAAGGTAGGATTTAATAATGGCTGTTGCATTGAACTGCGTTATTTTTACCTAGCTGTACCTAATAAACCGATTGAATGTTATGTGGTTTGATGTATTACATCACTATAGAATAGGACTACTGATTTTAAGATGCTAACTTTGTTAGTAAAGTGACACATTGTCCTACTTTATACATGTCTGACTTTGCTTCTGAACTACAGCGCTGCTGAAATGAGCCCTTAGTTACAGATTTAAATGAGCTGGCCCCTCCAGAAGATAATCTAGCCCCAGTCTGGCCAATGTGGTTTACATGGGCTAGAACCAACATTGCCCAAACCTAAATCCTTTCCTAACCCAAACCAACATCAGAAAAGGAATTTAATTTTTTTGTTTTGAGCGGCACCAACAAAGAATGTTGTCCTGCTGATGGAGGTGTCGGATCTGAAAACACTGTGCATCATTCTGAAGGGCAGCCACAAATTATGCAACATCATGGTGTTTGTATTGTTAGAACTCATATATTATACAGTGGTTGTCACAGGATAAAATAGGACATATGACATTTGAGAGTAAGTTTCCTCCAGATATAGAATAAGTATCACATACTAAATCATCACAGACTGAAGACATGACCATAATGGAGATGGACAACACCCATTCTCTCAAACCCACTGTGTGTGTGCACTGGTATACAGCCAAGTAAGCTTAAACAGAAAATGTGGATTTGCTGTTCAGGAGCTCCTATTGCTTGTTACATGTGTTTTGTTGATTTGATTATTTTCTGTGCGTGTCTGTATGCACAATCATGTGTGTGAAAATGTACGTGTGTGTGTGTGTGTGTGTCCGTTGCTCTCAGACTAAGCCATCATGGCTCGCACCTCATCAGGCCCGACAGGTGTTATTACATTGAAATGGGAGCAGTGATGTATGCATCTGTAATGTGGACCTGTCCTCTTCTGCTTGATGGAACCTGACGCTCCTCATTACTGTGACGCGTCTGAGGAAAGAACAAAGTACCAACACTTTGCCTGAAGTGCAGGCCTTATGAGGCGTCCTAAGTGCGCTTCATGAAGACAGTGACGGAAAGTGACACATCACATTATAAAATTCTTTCAAAGTGCTAACAAATCTGGTGTCAGTTGTGTTTAGTGCAGATAAATGATGGTTCTTTTGCAATTTAGGCTCAGGATGTTAAAGTACTTAAGCAGAGAGTGACATGATAATGACAAATTAATGCATTTTATTTAGATTTGACTTTCAAAACAGAGTCACCAGGTACTTCTATCAACAATAGTGTTCATAAACCAAAGAGACCAGTTAAAACATACATTGTTAATTTATAATATCTGCTATTTGACAATAGCCATATTAAAATAAAAAATAAGTCACTAACCACTTGTCTTAAGGTCAAAACAGAGATCGAGAACAATTACATCAGCTCCACTGCTCCTCTCCTGCTCACAGAGAAATATCCTGGTGCTGTTGTTTGCCAAAATCTGATCCACTGCTAGAAATTGGTCACTACACTACTGCTACTACTGTATCAGAAGCTTTGCTTTGCAAGCTGCTTTTCTTTGCATACCACCTTGAAGATTTTTTATTCCTTTCACATATGTCTTGGTTACTGATTTGGGTAAACCACAATACTCTGTTGTATTCTTTGTCATTAATAACTAAAGCTTTGATATGTTGTTGTGCCACAGAGACCCAAGAAGGAGCAAGTTTTTGTTTCTGACACACTGCAGCAGCAAGTCTGACTGCTGCACCACTGTGATCACACACAATGAGCAGTGATAAAATAAAAGACAAAGATAAAGTCCCTTTGTCACATGGAGAGAGGAAAGAAAAGGGGTGAAACAACCAACTAAATACAGCCTCTATACAAAGCAGTGCACATTTTTATCCCAGGGAGAGGGTCACTAAGTCTTACCTCAACTAGTAGTTGTTATTCTTTGTCATTTTCCTGTATTTATTTATTATTTGTAATTTTGTTCCTGTAAAATTTGGGTCATCATTATTTGATTTGCTTCTTGCATTTGTGCTTTCATTCCTTGCAAAATGAATGTTACATGCTGTTTGGGGGAATTTCAGATATCCCTTTGACTAGCACGTGATGCATTATGCAGCGTGCGTAAGCACGGCCTTACACTTTATCTCCACTTATCTTTAACCATCTAAACACTCTTGATTGCCAGACCAGAATTATGTTCCACTCTGCCTGAACATCTGTCTCATTTAAATTCAGTCCAACTAACTTTAGCTGCAGCAGCAAAGCAGATGTGATGTCTTTGAATCATTAGCCCTAGCTGTTGAGTGATAGAGGAACTACACTGCAAACGCAGTTTCCGTGGCATAAAAAAAACAAACTAAAATGATTTGTCATGTGATTTTTAACTTATGTACCATTTATTCCTGTTTCCTAACTGTAAGCTGCTGGGCTTTTATTCTGCATTTTGTAGTCTGCTACCAAAGTATTATCCTGTATAAAATGTCTTATATGTTTTGAATTGTGAAGTCCATGCTCCAGATTTGTTGCTTGAGACAAAATAGCATTGTCAAGTTTTCACTTTAAGTGAATGACATGCTGGAAAGGGGCCATTCACAGAGGGCGGTACATTAGTGACTGCTCCCTGGTTTGCACAGGTGTGACGTGTCCTGCCAACCTGTCTTTGCAGGCACACCACAGGGATATGTGCTTTCTCTCTCCTCTACTCCCACGATACCTATTCACCAAGCTGTTTTCATTTCTGAACAATGCCACCTGAATGACACAGCAGAGACCTGACTAGCCAGCTTGCTTTGTGGGTTTCTGTCGGAAAGTAAGAGCTGAACCTGCCAATGGAGCCAGCTGGCTGTTGATGGAAACCCATTCCTGATCTGCGTCTGCAGATCAACAGTCACAAGCATTGTCCGCCACAGTCTAGCTTGGTTCACACTGCCGAGCTGATCATTGGCTCGGTGCTGGCTAATAAAAATCTTTCATTCAGAACAAGTGACAAGATCGCAACCTGACACCTTGTCAGTTGTATACGTTTTGTTCTGTTTCTTCTTAAGACCTCTCTCATCCTCAGAGTCCTGCTAAGAAATGTACTCCAGATTTGGACTCATTCTTAACACTTAACTTAACTGACCCGACTGCTGTTGCACTATATTTATTCCCAAAGTGGTAGCCTCGCAGTCAAGTAGGACAGATTTTAGCAGTAAAGTTTCATAGCAGGCTCTGCTGCGATGAGGATGTTCTCAAACCGCTGCTTGTGTGAGTGGCCAATTCTGATTCGATAGTGGACGTCTGTTATGATTACATAATGGCAGCACTCTGAGTAAACATTTCAAGCAACACTTGGAGTAGAAGTTTTTCTGTCGTATTTAGAACATCAGACTGGTAATACATTGTGAGTGTTAGCGTGTTGCTGTGTCCCTCTGAGATGTGAAGTGAATTGCATGAAAGGGGCCGCTCAAGTGTATTAGCGAATAAAGTATACACATTTTATTACCCTCATCCCTTTATCTGTGGATGTGAAAGGGTCTATTCACTTGGCTGGGCTTATGCAGTGCACGAACAGGCAGCCAGTTCCCACGTGTGCTGGCTGAGTTTGTCCGTGTTCGCTCCAACAATTGAGACGGACAAAGGTGAACAAACTGATTTGTTGCAGTCGCTAAAATAATAGAGCAATTTCTTTCCTTAATGCTTATAGTCTGCTGTTGACTCACACAGCCGCTCAGGTGTATACACACACACACACACACACACACACACACACACACACACACACACACACAGACAGCCAGGTCTGCTGAGAACAGGCTGTTCGCTCAAATCGTCCTCAAACAATGAAGTGCTGAACAGATCACATCAATCTCTCTCAAGAGAAATATTAGTTTCCCCCACCTTCCTTCCCCCACCCACATATACTGGAGGAGGCTGGGGTTGCGTATGTGGTTTCGTGCCTGCGCTTGAGTGTGTGTGTGTGTGTGTGTGTGTGACAGTGTGCAGTGAGTTAGCCGGTGGAAAAAAGATACATTTTCAGCTTGTCTCAAATTTACCTCGAGTCCCCCACAAGGCTTACTACAAGTGGCGAAAATAGTCAGTGAGATTCTGCTGCCATGAAACGTCCCACTGAGACATAAAACAACCTCTAACTGGCAACTCACTGCACATCAATTACCCCTTTATTTGTTGGCTAGAGGTGGGGTGGAAGAGGCCTTATTTTCACAGCAGCTTAAAAAGGGATTTTACTGCAATAGTTGTGCAGTGATTTATATTTTGGCCTATTTTAACAACAGGAATATCATCTTAAATGTACTTAACAGTAGTAAATCATATAGACTTTCACTGCTGAATGCTGCTTTAATAGGAGAATGTCATGTGAGAAGTTTTTAATATCAGAATTAGAAATTAGATGTGAAAAACTGAAAGACAGGAGAAAAAAGGCTGACTGATAAGGCAGGTTTAGGGTTTGAAGTTTTTTTCCCCCACAAGTTTTAAGAAGGGCACTCTCTCTCCGTCTCTCTCTCTCCCACCCCCCCACTAATCTCTGTATATTAGCTCTCAGGAAGGGAAAGCTCTCTCGGTGTGTTCTGGCTGTTTTAATATCTGTCAGCTTCATCCTGTGCTCCATTCCTCTGCTTCCTCCTCTCTTACTTTGGCTCTCTGTTTCCTCCTCTCTTCATATTTCACTCCTTTGTTTGACTCCTCTGTCCTCGTCTCCGTTCACTCGATCAGTCCTCGTCACTGACCGGCAGTGGACAACTGCGTCTGCATAAGTGTGTGTGTATGCGTAGTTTAGAGACGGATGATGAGATCTACAGCATTTAGTGTGCTGTCTTGGCATTCCTCATTTCACCCATTGCTTTTTGTCAGAGCAACCCAGGTTTTTTGACACTCCATATAAACACACTGATTACAGCTAGAGCTTTGGGACTTGTATGTGTGTGTGTGTGTGTGTGTGAGTGTGAGTGACTGATGCCTAGTGTGCACCTGTGTTTAAGTGTTAACTGAAGCAACACCATTCAGCAGGCCATCTATTCACTTACAATCTATTCAAATATTATTAAAATATTAAAATAGCCTATGTGCAGGGATACATGTTTTATTTTTTCCACCTTACATTCCGAGAATGTTTAATTAATTTAGAATAAAATACATCCACTGACGTGACACCCTTTGACATCCATTACTGTCAAGATTGAATTGACAACTTGCCCTTGTGACATGGATTGGATAACTGCGTACTGAAACATTCTTTCAACTGAATCAAAACTACTGAATTAAATCGTTCTCTTTAGAAAATCAATTCTGTGCCATGATGAGAATTTTATTCTATTATGTTGGTACAGAACAGGGGCGTTGTTAGGCTCTTGAAACATCGGGAACTTAGCCCAGACCAGAAATTTTGAGATTTAGACCTTATAATTTCCAGTGTCTTTGAATGTGCATGTGACACCTATTCACGTCAATATTGACTGAATTCATTTAGATTCATTTACAACCCCCTGAATTTTAATAGCCCCTGTGATTCAGTTTTCTTGTTTTCTGTTCATGTTCAAAATCCACATATCTGTGTTCTCTGACATTTGGAGAATAAAATCAAAATATTTTGAGAAGCAAGTTGTAATATTTCGAGAATAAAATCTACCTGCCCTATACTCTGCTGTGCATTAGCTTATGTTATAGCTGTCAGACATCTCATCAAAATCTGCACAAATGTTAACTTCAGCACCTCCGATAAAGTGCAGCTTACAGCCGCTTCAGAGGGAAGCATCCTGGAGCAGAGAGACAGTCCCAAACAGAGCAAAGGTGTCTCTAAGCGAGGGGAACGGAGAGACAGCACCAACACAGAACGACAGGCATCATGTTTTATTTTCCTTAATTTGCTATGAACTGTTAATCGTTTGTGTAGCAAATATGTTAAGTACACATTGACGGACAGCAGTGGTTATATTTAAATGTTTTGGTCAAAATTATTGCTAGGAACAATTCAATAGTCGCAGACAAGCCCCTAAACCACCAATGCACTGTTGCTTTCTCTCTTTTCTTGTGCTTGCTCTAAATGCAGGCATGCTGAGTAACGTTAGTGTGGAGTAACATTCAATCTGCTGCGAGGACGGAGGACCCAACAATATCATATTATTTTTAAGGGCTTTAATGCATGATCAGAATCTTTTTGTATCTATATCTGGGGCTTTTTAAAAATGCCTAGGGCTAACAACACCTCTGGCACAGAACAACTCAAGTAGCTCATACTAGATAGTTCATGCAAGCTGTCCATACCTGCATGATGCATCAAATTGCCTTAAAAACTGTTTCTAAAGACTGTACATGCCTGTAAATATTCTTTTAACTAACATGAATTCATCAAATGAAAAATGCAAACTGCAGGAATGTTTTATGCAAACATTGACACTGTTTGCCTCACTTCGCAAATTACTGTCGTAAATAAAGGACATGTCCGTGATCGAGGCTGTGTTTATGTGAAACAGGCTGTCTGGTCAACTCAACGCCTTTAGCCTTTTATTATTATCGTCATCAGATAATGTGTCATAATTTCCAGTGAAAACCCTGAACTATCAGGAGCTTTTATAAGAACTATGGAAAACGGCTTGTTCCATACTTAATAATGCATTTTTGTGATAATCCTTTGTGTTTTGAAAAGATTAGTGGTAGGGGAATTTCTTAAGTCATAAAAAAAGCATGTAATCCATCCAAAAGCATGTTTATTTAAAACATAAGAATCACCATACTTGGAGAGACCTATATTTTGCTATCTCTAAACCTCTCCTTCTGACTGGCCTAACTACGAAGTTAACACCTCCTTCTTTTCACCTGACAGCATAGGGAGCAGAGATGCAGAGGTTAATATTAACTAATTCATATTTCTCCTTTTATACAGAAATAAAGTGGAGCAGCTCCAAGGAGCTCTGAATGCTGCCGCTCTGTACAAAGTGCAGCAACATTTTCTTGGCAGAGCAGAGTGTTTCCAAAAGTTGGATAACTTTGTTTTTCTGTCCCCCAAATAATAAAAACAAACATAGAAAAAGTGTTTGTTGAGAACTTGGTCAATGCAATCAGTTATTTTTTATTTTACCAAAACCACTCCAGGCAGCACTTTTTCGACACATCTGTGACCAGGACACATTACCAGCCTTCCAAAAGTATAGAATGTGTAAGTTACTGTATATTTACCTTATCCTACACTTTTTTAAATATGCATATTTAGTGTATTACATTAGGGTACAGCTGACATTGTGAAGTTGTTTTTTGTAGGTAAAATACATAAATGTGATTTTAAAGGTTATCCAAGAGCTCCTTGCTAATTCTTCTTTTGATGGTGTCTTTGTTGCTAAGCAGTCATTGCTGTGGATTTTCTTTTTTTTACACTGCACTTTTTGGATAGAAAAGAAGTGTTTCAGTGCTGCTGTTTTTTTTGCGTTTGTCTTTCCTGTTCCTGCTTAAGCTAAACTACTCAGTTCTTCTTCCGTTAATTCCACTGGGAATGAAAAACACACCATCTCCTGTACGGCAGAAGACTTTTCCCACCTGTGCAACACTACACATGTAGAACGGCGGTTGTTAAAGCTTTTAGGGACTGGCTGTAGGTCTGTGTAACTGGACATTGGAGATGAAACAGGATGAAAACTTCACATCACGATTATAGTGATCAAACTTATCACGCTATTCAGTATTATTGGGTTAGCCTATTGTTAATATGTGCTGAAAATGCTTTAAAAAGGTACTGATACACACACAAATAATTTCACCAAGTTTAATTAAAAAACACAAATGAAATTACCAACATTGTGCACTTTGAGTTTGAATGTCTGTACTTTGCCTGTACTGAGGACATTTAAGTTTGTGCAGACACTAAGGTCAGTAGTGAATGCAAGGCGCACTGAGGCGCAATGAGCACCTTGCTGTTCGTTTCTGTTCTGTTCTACTGATCTGTTAGCTGTGGACTCTGAGCGGCAGCACCACATTACTGTTGACACTCCATCATTACTACATTAAGTATGATATTTTGTGGTCTTAAGCTATGACAGATCATATAAATAAACATTAAGAAACAGAATTATCACACTATCTGCAACTGTCTGACACCAGGAACTATACTGTACTGTACACACACTATTTAAACAATAATCAGTGCTCACTGAGTGTTTAGAGAGGTACATCAGTAATCTGAGAGTGATTATGTTGAACTTTCAGTAGCTCATTATGTTTTATAAGCAATTATTGCTCATCTCAGAGACATTTTTTGGACGGATCCACCCAACTCTTTATATCACCAGGTTTATTCGTTTGCTTATGTTGGCAGAGCTTTCTGCTTTGCATGGCCAACTACTACAACTACGTTATGAATTGGTGATATTCATAGACCATTGTCCATTCTGCATATCTGTGGTGAGTGTATTACTCCTCTTGAAATTCAGAATGTTTTTCTGCTTCCAATTGTGAAACCTGAAAGGTGGAACTAATTCTCTCAGCCCTGTTAGCGAAGGCTGTCGCACTTTGTTTGTGCTACAGAAATGCGTCCCTAACTTCAGAAGCTCGCCTATTCTCATCTCTCTATTTGCTTTTATGTCTCAAGTACATTATTTTGTTATTATTATTAACCAAAAAAGCCGGGCCCTCTCTCTCTCTCTCTCTTTCTCTCTCTCTCTCTGGCTTCCAGGAGTGCGGAAATTGAATATTGCATTTAAAAGTCAATTTCCACGATGGGATTACGCAAATCAGCCTCTCCCCGTCTCACCCTTTTGCTTCCATTCATCTCTCATTCATCCTCCTCCACCTTGATGCATCTCTTCATTTGCTGTGGTTTACTCTATTCATTTGAAGACATCTTTTTTTCCACACTCAACAGCCCAGACTCCCTGTTTTTCCACTTTGCATTGTTACGTTGCCCTGTCCAACCTGTGCAAAAAAAAGAAGAAGAAGAAAAAAAACCCTAAAAGCTATTACTCCTCTAAAAATTAATGTTTTCTGGTCAATGCAATTTATCTATTAGAGGTGTGAGTTATTTATTTATCTTTCTATCTATTCATTTGTATTGAAAGAGGGCAAATTGGTGAACTTGTGAAGTGAATTAGGACAAGAAGCCTTGGGTGAACTAAGGCACACATTCATACGGCTACAACCCCGCCTCACCCTGAGTCAACCTGTCCTTCTGTCTCTCAACATTATGTACCAACATACTCTGAGGAAGCATCCTATACAGGTGTTAATAGGTTTCTTGAAAAGTAGATGCAGGGGCAAACACATGTTGAAGTGATGTTGCTCAGTTTCTGTTAGAAAGATCTGTTAAATTGAAATTTTTATATTATTATTATTATTATTATTATTATTATTATTGTTAAGTATGTCAGTGTTTTCAAGGCCAATCCAACTGTAGTACTTACACATAATAGTGAGGGAGAAAACGAGCAAAAATTAAACATGGACACATCTTTAGTTTTGGTTTTGGCCGAGTTCTTTGGTCAATAACTGGTAGGTGTTGTTGGAGTAACCTGAAGCTGAAGCTAACGCCCTACACACCAGACACGTTTTATCAACACTCATGCATGCACACACGCATACTCACACTCACACTCACTCACTACCTGCAGAGAAAAGAGCAATCTTAAAGGAATGTTTGGAAGACGGGGTTTTTGTGCTGAGAACATAATGTAGACGTTATAGTCGCACACAGCGAGAAGATGTGTGAAGACAAATGTCTTAGATATGAGAATATGCAGTTGATAGTTTTTGGGGAAAATATACACAGAATATCAGACAAAAGGGCTTCCTTTCTATGTCTCACAGTAATGAATGGAATGGGCAGACACAAATATATTACATCTTGCTTATCTAGGAGTCAAAGGTCTTTAGCTGAGCAGTTCACAAGTGGTATTCTGCAGCCAGTGAGGCTGGGAAGAGTGGAGAGCGAGCCCTATTTTCTTTTGTACTGGACATGCTGTGATGGTTTAAGAATGTGAATTTTACATGAAATGACTTGAAAAAAACCCTGAAATAAAACTAAAAAAATTATATGATTGATCAGAAATTTGAATGGTTGTTTAATTATTTTTTGGGGGGTGGGGCATAGTTTATGACTCATAGATAACTTTAATGTCACAGAAATGAACTAATTGCACATTCTCCCTGATCTTTGATCTTTTGAGTGTAAATCTTCTTCTGGAACGTGAGGTAAAAAGTGTGTAGTTATATGTTTATTGATATGTGTGTGTTAGCAAAGCGAAACTTCTTATTGCCTGAATTGGAAAAATAACATGGGTGCCTGCTGTACACTTAGCATCTACTGAGATGACTGTACATGAGTGGAAGAAAATATACACATTGAGAGGCAAAGTGAGAGCCCGTTCATAAATCTGAAAACCACCTATTCATTATATGATACAGGGAATCTTGTTGTGCATGAAGATCATGTTTTCATTAAAATAAAATGGTGTAGGCTACCTTGCAAGATGAAAGATATTTTTTCGTTTGATTATATATATATATATGATTATATTTTTCTTTCTTTATACCAAGCGGGAAGCTTCCGGTCAGAGAACTGATGCGAACGCCGAAGTTCCTTAAACCTACATTCTATTGAACGGCCAGCAGGGGGCGACTCTTCTGGTTGCAAAAAGAAGTCATTTTCATAATGAGTTTATAGTCTCAATTGCTAGTTTAATGTCTTTTTCAATACAGCATTATGTTCACTTAGTAAATTATGGTCCCATTTAGAGGAAAATAGAGCAAAAAGCAGAGTATGCTTCAGGGCGGGATTATCTATGATTGACAAGTCATTACCAGGCGACCTGTCAATCAGGCTAGAGTGACTCCTGCCCACAGCACTGTGTAAATTTAACAAGCAGCCTTGAAAAAGCGTATTAGGAATTGGCTGCTCACTTTCTCTGGTGAGTACATTTAGCTTTAAGCCTGTTGTTCGCTAGACAAATTTATCAGCCCTGTTAAAACGACTGTAATACAGATGCATCTAGCTAAGCAAGCTAGCTAACACCACACACGGCCATTAGCTCCACCGTCTCGTCCACCAGTGCCAGTTTTTGCAAAAACTCAACATGGTGGCACCCTATCGGCCAAACTTGAGGCTTCAAAACGGCAGTCCACAAACCAACGGCTGACGTCACGATGACTATGTCCACATCTTTTATACAGTCTAATCCACCTCTGCGGTGGCGGTGGTGCAGTGGTTAGCACTGATACCTCACAGCAAGAAGGTTGTGAGTTCAAACCCCAGTTGCCCCAGACTTTCTGGGTGGAGTTTGCATGCTGTCCGCGTGGGTTCTCTCCGGGTGCTCTGGCTTCCTCCCACGATCCAAAGACATGCAGGCTAGGTTAATTGGTGTCTTCAAAAATCTCCTTGTTTGTGTGGTGTGCCCGATGTCAGCCAGGATTGGCTCCAGCCCTGTGCACTGGATGGATGGATGTTTATACACTCTTTTTTGGGGGTTTATTTGTTTCTTTTTTTCCTGTCTCCTGATATTGATGTAGATAGTTTTTTCTTTGTAATTTAAATGTATAATATGTAACATTTCCACATTAAAATGTCTAAAAATGTCCAACAATGTTCAAATCCAGAGAAATCTGGATATCTGGTGCATTTCATTTAGTCGCCTGTCAGTGGCGTCATATCCCCATGACCACCTCTAGCCGGTGTCAGAGATTGAGGAAGCATGTCCGCTGTGAATAATACTTAAATACATTACCTGTTCCGTGGACATGATTTTTGCCTGAGCCACGCCAGATAGATTTCGGCAATGGTGATTGTTTAACAATGAAGACAACAACTCCCATGGTCCCAAGCTACTTCACGACATCATGAAACTATGTCTTTTGTCATTGTTGTGATGTGAGAGACCCCTAGCGGCAGAAATGATATTGTGTGCGTTTTGTATTTCTTTATTGTAGGCAACACGAGTTAAAAGTAAGGGACAAAGTGAGAGGGAAGGAGTTTGCTATGTTTTGCTGCTTATAGGCTGATTGAAGATATGCGGTAGAAAAAAATGATTGATTAATTGATTGATTGAAAAACAAAAAAGGTGGCTTTAGTAACCACTTTAGTAAAACAATATCTTAATATGTGAAGCAAACAAAATATGAAACTCTGGCCTCCCTTGTCTCCTCTGCCACCCGTCACCCGTCACCCTCCCTCTCCTCTTCTCCTCACTGCTTTCTTCATTTTCTGCACCTCTCCAGACGGCATCTCTCACCCGCTCCACTTTCCTCTCTGCTTGTTTACAGTAAGCAGGTCCGAGCAGGATGGTTTTACCTTTTATGGCCATTCTTCATCCACGGTAAAAGTGCACTAATACAGCGGTATGTTACCCACCTCTCCCTCCTTATTCTGACCTCCTGGATGGGGTACTAGGGGTGGGTGCACTGTGTGTGTGGGTGTGTGTGTACAGACTGTATCTCTAAGTCTGTGAAGCATTCAATTTCTGTTGTGTGGTAAAAAGCACTTTTTAAAAAAATGTCTCACTTGTCTACATAGAGAGATAGTTGCTGAGGCAGAGGTTTGTTTCGAGTGTCTTGTTGTATAAAAAGCTCCTCTCACAAGTGTTTAGGTCAGACTGGGGGTCCCTGTGTCAGGTAGAGCAGGCAGGTGTTATTGTGTTAAGACCTGCCGCAAACACATCCGAGCATTCAATGGGAGAAATGGCGTGTTAGCAGGAGAGAAAGAGATGACATGTGGCATTGTGCAGACATAGTGGGTACCGTTGGGAAATGTCATGTTTCAAAGCAATGTTAATTACAGTAAAATAGAAAGAAAACATTAACTCTTTTTCCTACTTTAGCTCTGTAATTCCACTCTGCACAGTGTAGCACCAATTAAAACATTTCAGACCTTCTTCGCTGGTGCTCTCTTTGCTGCATGTCAAGGCTGGCATGTTGGCAGGAGCCATCGATGAGATTTCTCAATGTCACTAAGAGCTACAAACGCTTCTTGTAAAAGTCATTCAAGAAATAAAGGTGTGTGTGTCTGTGAAATGCTTCTGTAAGTTTGTGTGTTTTATTGATATATCTGCGGCGTCAGTTTGCGGCGTATATGCAGCAGCGGGGATTTGAGTTAGCCACAGGGTGTGTGCTGGGATCTGACCTCCGCTGGTTATGAAATGTCAACGTGTACGTTTGTGTGTGTGTGTGTGTGTTTGTGGCTCTGGAATGCCAGTGTCAAGGGCCTGAGAAACAGCCATGTACAAACAAACATAGGCTCGTCTTTCCCCCTTGCCCTCCTCTGGTCCCTATCACTCACATGAAAACACACACACACACACACACACACACACACACACACACACACACGCACAGACACAGTGTGGTTGCATGGGAGCCGTGTTTATTGTCTCAGTGTTAACTAACGTTGCTGCCATATCTGGCCTCTGTAATTAGATTTACCTTTCCTTGTTTTTCTTTCCTTTCACTCGGCCCTTTCCTGCCTTTTGCTTTCTCTTTCTCCATCAAAGTGTTTTTCTTCCATGAGCGGCCCGTGCAGAGGGAAAGGGTGAAGGAATCCCAGCTCCAACTCTTATCCTTGCTTAGATCTTGTTCTATTTTTTCCTCCTGTGTTTTTTACCCCCTGTCTTTCCTCCCCTGACTCTGTCACCTGTCCTCTGACACCTTGATTTCTGTGGAAACTGCAGCACCCTGTGGTTTTTCCCAGAGCATTGCCTGCGGGATCTGCTGCCTCCCTGGCCCCTCAACACCCTCAGCCTACCTGGAGGGATGGGATACCTTGCTGCAGGGTGCGCACGCACACACACGCACGCACACACACACACACACACACACACACAGAGCTCACCAAAACACAAACATATAGATTAATTTCAGGCACTCAGTGGGTCCCTCTCAGTCCCTACTGAGAGTGCAACGTCTCTGCTGTGCAGTTAAAAGTGGGTGAGTTGGTGCGTGCTCTCCCCTCTGAGCTGAGGTTGCAACCTAATGTCAGGGGAGATGTTGTGATCTCTCTATTGTTGTTTTGCCTTTTTATCCGTTCCCTCCTTCCATTATGTGTCTCTTCTCCTCATCAACTGGTCCCGGATGCTTTGGGGGTGGAAACAAACATGCACAAAAAAACCCCCCGGAGAAACACACACACACTTGTGCTTACAGAAACATGCACATAGCAATTGTAAACCAAAAAGGTTATTTTAATAATCTTTGTAATGTGACACAAGCTCAGGAGGGAATACTTGTTTAACGTAAACGGTAATATCTGTGTGCGTGTGTGTTCCTGTTTGTGCGCTTAGGAGGCTGATTTTAGCAACACTTTTTTTTTGTGATACAGTTTCTGGTTCTGTTTTGGAAAGAAAACCTAAAAATGTCCCAGTGATGGTTGAAGAGACCCTGCAGTGCCAGCTGTAAACTCCTCTTATGGTAGTGTTATGGCCATGTGTACACTACTGTGTGTGTGTACGTCTCCGTGGGCCATGCCACTTTGTTTTCCCCTCTAGATTTAAAGCCTTACATGGAGACAAACAGACACTAGAAACTACATGGAAGTTCCACAGACGGGTTTTTGTTGTGTGTGCATATACGTGTGTGTGTGTGTCATTCTGTGCCTGTGTGTACACAAACCTTAGAGGCCCATGGGTGAAGGCTACCATATCAAAGGTTCAGTAAGCAGGGATTAAATATCACTCCCCCGCTAAAGAAGGTTTGGTCCTGTTTAGAAGTGATAACAATAGGTGGCAAAACATTAGACTGTAACTAGAGGGGCGAAACCCAGTCCGCCATGCCCTGAAGTACATGGGTTTAGTCACTCCAGTTTAAATTTGATGGCCCTGCTGGTGCCAAAACTGAACATCTGCCGCATCTACCTTGCTTCTTTGCTCTTTCCCTGCTCTTGTTTTTAATCTGTCTTTGAATTGTGAGACACATGTCTGGAATGAAAGGCAAGAGGGTTGAGTGCAACAGGGAATAAAAACGAAAACTTCTCAGCTGCCCCCCCCCCTCCCCTCCAGGGAATGTTTTGGGGCCCAGCTCATATTTTGTTTGCACAATGCATTCCTTCAGGCTCTTTATTTATGTCAATCTTCCTTTTGATCAGAGTCCGGTTACCCACTTGCTGCTCCTGTGAGTGAAGGAACCCACCTGTGATGCAGAACTGTGTTTGTGTGTGTGTGTGGGTGTGTGTCTGCAGGAGTCTGGGGCCTTCGTTCCAGGGCAAGTTTACCGTCAATTAATATGGCTAAATGATTCCCTCACATGGTAAAGTATTCATGTAAGGTGATCTGGCTGGTGGCGGAGCCCAGGACATCTGGCTGTGATCTACACCACAGATGGTTCTACCTGCTCACACACTAGCTTTACACACAAATGCGCACACACACACACACACACACACACACACACACACACACACACACACACACACACATGCACATGTACACACAGAGACACATACAGTCTGGAGGTGGAGAGGTGATGTTTTGTGTGTTTGTGTGTGTGTGTGTGTGTGTGTGTGTGTGTGTGTGTGTGTGTGTGTGTGTGTGTGTGTGTGTGTGTGTGTGGTGAAATGCCACTGCTAAAAAGGAAATGGCGAAGTCAAGCTTTTCAACTGGACCAAGTAAACACCAAAAACAGCAGACTTATGAATAACCTTTCAAATATCATACTTCATGTAGTATATCTATGAAAAATACAAAACCCAAAACAAGCAGCAAAAAGCAGATCAAAAACAGCATGCAGAATGAACACTGATAGATCCCTATTTGTCTAAACAAATACATCTGAACATTATTGTACATGATTTACTGCAAATTTCCATGAGACATCCTGGTTTTCATCTGTAAGCAAGGGAATATGTATTTAGTTAAGGTGTTGTCATTGGGGTGTTGTGATCTGCAGTTGATTGCTATAGATGTAAGCGTTTACCATGCCTACCTTGAGGTTCCCTGACTAGGGCTGGGTATGGTTAAAAAAATTTCAAAACCAGTACTGATAGTCTCAATTCGATACTGGTTCCTGAATGATACTTATTTCAATACCAATGTTAAAAAATTCATTTTAACATTACGCATTACTGTACAATTACTCATTTCAAAGTTACTCTGCACACTAAACCTGGATAACTGGACTAAAATGAAGAGACTGACGGAATATCTGTACAGCATGCGACTATATAACAAAATAATAAATTGTCAGAAGGAACACTAATAACAAATGGTATGGCAGCCATATGTCATTGTAGAGTCTAGTCTGCCTAATCTGAAGAAGAAACAAATGACTGCTTGCTGTACTGAGAAATAGTGGCAGAGTGAGACCTCTTACTTTCTCTGTGCTAAAGAGCAGCTAGGCCAGGTCTGACAATATCCACATGTCAACTTCAGGAGTATTTTTCTCCCTTCACCTGTCGGCCTGTAAGCAACACCATGTTTGCCGTCAGCAACGCTCTCCGCCTCGGCTCCAGGTTATCCATCCATGGCAAGGAGAGGATGCGCAGTGGGTTTCCTCCCGGTGGACAATGTGGTGAACAGACTCACAGACGAGCAGCACAAAGTTCAGTGCTCTGTGCAGATAAGCAGCTGGCAGTAAAAAAAAAACAGTAAGCCACGTCTCTGTGAGTCATGCTATGACGTGTAACATTAGATAGCCAATCACCAACATTACTCGTTACATTACGACTCGTACCCACATCACTGTGTAAATTTAACCAACGCCATTGAAAAAGCTTATTAGAAGTCGGCTGTTCATTTTGTTTTAACCCGGTTTTACAAAATTACTGTCAAATATCAATATTGGCCTCAGAAACCTGTATCTGTGGAGCTATAGCTTTCACTGCTTGCAGGACATGTTGTATATTTGGTGCTATATCTGTGCACAACAATTAAACAGACTATTTGCTGAACATTGTCTATTTTGAATTTTGATTAAAGGTTTAAACCCAGACTGGAGAGACACAGTTTTGACAGTAAGACTTTCCAAATCCTGAGAAAACTTGAAAAAATGAAAGAATAATGCCCTTTCTCCGTCATTAACTGCTGGCGATTGCTGCTCAGTAGACACCAGTTGAAGCATGTAGTAACTCCCATGTGGGCAACTCCCAGGTGTGAAAGCATGTGCTTTTATAAATGTGAAGCAAGACGTTGCTGGACAAGACACTGTCAGTCAACTTCCCCTAGTTAAATAAAGATACACTAAAGCAATCATGACTTAAATTCTGATTTGCTCCCGTGTCTCTCCCTCATGGATGATGTTCATGTCTGTGCTATACTTGGCATGAAGAGAGATGGTTTCTGGTGAATCTTTTCTTGAAACCAGCCTGCTCTCCACTCTTCCTCATCTGCCCCTCCTCTCCATCCCTCCGTCCTGAAAGAGCCCTCAAGAGATGTGTGTACCCTCTCGCCGCCCGTATCCAAATAATTAATCCAAAGCAATTACTCTCCTCCTTCATCTGTCCGTCGGCCCGCTAACAAAACATTTCGACACGTGTCCTCATCACTCCCCTTTAATTAAGGCAGCACTATTTATCACTCCCCTTTAATTATCCTAGCCTGTTTATCAGTCTGCCTTTAATGGAATAGGCACCAGAGAGATACTCGTACAAAACACACCCCGCTACGCTTTCCTCGTTTCTTCCAGTTTTGAACTCATGAAAAAACCCAAACAAAAAACAATTAGTCAAGGAAAAAGCAAACCAGAGAATTAAAAAAGAGGGAGAGAGGAGAAACTGAAGGAGATAGAAGTTGTTGTTTTGCTTCCTCTCTCAGCAATCAGGGTGATGGCTACACTCACACACTCTGCTGTGCTTTTGTTCCCCTCGCAGAAAGCTTCCGCAGACTCCATGCAGTTCACACTGAGTTCAAACACACACATGCGCGCGCACGCACACACACACACACACACACACACACACACACACACACACACACACACACACAAACTGAGATCAAACACACCTCCACAATACTTCTTTTGTGTTCAGTAACCATGGTTTCTGTCAGGTTTAATGCCTAGCAACATGTGTCACGGGGCAGCCACTCACTGAGGAGAGGAGGGCCACTGGTACACTTCATAACGGCACAAGTGTTTGACCATGAAACACATTTTACTATCGTGGCACTTGCTTAGAGGAGCTGAGTTTAAACAAGGCAGTAGGAGGGTTTTTTTTCCTTTCTCTACCTACACACAGCAGATGAGTGTATGGTACGCTTGTAAGCGTCTACATGTGCGGCTGATGTGTATCATGCACCCCAGGAAAGGCCATTCTTTGCCTCTCCTCACAGGCTGCACATTAACAGAGTTGTCCATCAGCCTTTAACCAGCTCAGACAGAGGAGAAACCCAGAGGAGAAGGGAGGCCGCTCCAGAATCACAGGCAGATAGAGTGCTCCTCCCCTGGATCCAGAACTCACAGGCCCGGCTGAGGCTGGCTCGGGCTGGGAGCAATTTGGTGAATGTAAATTGTAACCACACATTGGACATGTTGGACAACTAGTAGGCTCTGACACATACACACACGGAACGAACACACACGTACACACTCACAAGCTGCTGGTAGGGTCAGAAGTCTGGGTGTCACACCCTGTCATTGCAAATTAAGTTATGCAAAGTGAGGTGGTCGGGCAGCCAACCCCTAGGGCTTAACAAGCAGGAAACACTAATTGGGTCGGCTTGCTGATTGCCATAATTGCTACTGTGTGTATGTGTGTGTGTGTGTGTGTGTGTGTGTGTGTGCACATGTCTGACTGAGGGAGGAAGGCTGAACAACCTGCTAGGTAACATGGCAGCTTTCAGCATGGACCACTACCCTCAGAGGGGAGAAGAGGAAGATAAAGGAGATGAGCAAGAGGAAGGAGAAGGAGAGAGATAAAACAGGGGATTAAAATTATCCTAGGTCAGGAATTGCACAGAAATTCGTGATAAACAATAAAAACTCAATTTACAGCTGGACAAGTTATGATTAGGAAGAATGCTTTTCTCAAATAAGCAACATGTTTTGGAATACAACTTATTGTGAAAGAGTCTATTGAACCTTCAGGATTTTGCAACTTGAGAAGTCATTAGAGGCAGTCAAACAAATGGGTTATGATGTTTCAACAAGGCAAAATGATCGATCAAAGCATACGTCAGTCCTGTTGATTTGTTACTGTAACTTTTTGTATCTTTATTGGCATTTTCAAGAAGAAATGATCTGAGCTCAGCAGTATATGACAATACAAAACATTACAGTACAATTAGATTACAATTATATTACAGTTTACCCCTTGGCAATAAATAAAGTAAGTAAATGTTGTAGTCAAATAAAATACAACACAAGTACAATGAAAGCCTCCCCCAATTGCCTGTTGTGTGATGTGGTGTTCTGTCTGCCTGTTTGGATTTTCTCGTCAACTGTATGTAAGCCTGTTACCTGTTCACCTTTGGATTAAATATCCTGAACTGCATCTGCTCTGCCGTGTTGTCTTGCGTTTGGGTCCACCAACCTGCCTCACCACCACTAATTGTGACATGGAGTAGAAGATTTGAGTTGTACAAACAGAATTATGTTAAAAAAAGTAAAACCATAGCATCAAAAATAACTCTTAAAATTCCTCAGATACTGTAGATCAGGTGCTTAAAGAATATCACACTTTCTGAATGACATACCTCAGAGCCACTGCTAATTAAGTGCATTCCGTTCTTTTTTATTCAAAAGAAAGAGCATCGCGATTCACTTGGAGAGGAGCTAAGATATAGGGACAGAAAGTAATCATGACAAAAACATTATTGTCAGCCATACATTCATGCTAATAAACCCTGAGGCTATAGCATGCTTATTAAATTGAAATAGGCTGCATCAAGGTCTGCAGAAAAGTCATTTTTCTTAGCTGATGTAATTGGGTACTCATGGAGGCAGCCATTGTGCGCACACAGGTATAACCTCTCCATACCTTCTCATCCAGCCAGCGAAGCCAAGCTGCATGTCATTCCAGGAGAGAGCTCGAAGAAGTTTTGCAGCGTTTTGAGAGAACCTGTTGATTTGCTTTCACGTTCTTCACCTGTGTTTAACACGTGCAGGCTCATTCACCCTGGCATAGTTGTAGCATACGGAACGCAACTGTATACTTTATTTACTCGCCTAATCAGCATCTGGATTGGTGTAAAATTAACTTTTGCATTCAGATATTGCCTAACACCGAATTTAGCTGTATTCTCCTGAATGTTATTTTCTACCCTTCACACAGAGAGAAGTTTGTCCATGAACCTGAATAATTCATCTCAACATTTTAATTCCTTTTGCTCAAACTCAGCCTCTGTATCTGCATCTATCTCAATCTTCATGTGTGTAGATAAGCTTTTCTGTCTCTGTCACGCCCTCTCCACTCCCCCCCACACACACACGCACAAAGAAAGTGGCGTCCTAACCACTGTCTCTCTGCTTAACTTCCTTATTTAATGTACTTTGGACGGTTCCACTTGTGGAGCTGAATGAAACGGCACACTCCTCTAGTCCTAATTGCCTTCTTTCGTCAGTCCTTCCCTGAGACACATACAGACACACACGCACTTGTGCACTTACACACCCCTGTATGAAGCGCTAGTGCCCAGCATGGCTAACGATGCACAGCTACAAAGGCAGTGTTGGGCCCCGTTAGTCCGTTAGCCAGTCTCTGTGCAAGTGCTCCCAGCAAGCGTGCTGGATTTTAGGGTTTAGTGTCCCACTGAGACAGAATAATGAGTGTATGTTTCTAATCTGTGTGCATGGCCGTGGGTGTGCATGTGTGTTTGTGTGCAACAGCAATGCTGGAGAATAATGAGTGTGTGTTGCTAATCTGGGCCCTAGGAGACTACCTCTTCCTGCTCCTCTCACACTGTCTCAAATCAGCGGCCTCTCTCACTCTGTCTCTTCTCTCCTCCTCTCACTCTCTGTATGTAGGCTAATTTAGCGCCGGCTTTGATGCATTCTCCTGCGGGCCCTCGTTTCTCATATCCAAATGCAGGGATTAGCGGTCTTTTATTCTCCAAAGCCCATCTCATCCTGTTCTCCCTCTTTCTGTCTGCTTGCCGTCTCCCCGACCCTTGGAAACAGTGGCAGGGACTTAACAACCTGACAACAACTGCTTTGTTGTTGTGTTTTTGTGTATCGTTGTTAGCTTAGGCGCTTATGCCTTTGTGGGCCTTGTGTTTGCTTGTGCGTTCTGGGGATACGTGTCAATAGGGAGTGGGATGTAGGGGAGATTTGCCAGGGATGACAGGAAATAAAGATGAAGAGAGGTGAGGAGAGGATGGAAGAGGAGAGTAATTTAACAGCCGCTATCTTGTTTTAAGATTCATTAGGAGGAATAATGGGAAATTATGTGGAACTAAGTTACGTCTCTGGGTGACATCATGAATCCCTTTGTAGCAAGCTTTGTGTGGGTATTTCTGTTTGTGTGTGCGTGCAAGTGTGTTTTTGTATGTGTGCATGAGAGCGAGAGCGAGAGATGGCAGGTCTCTTGGTGATATTCTAAATCTCTTTGTAGAGACAGGGACTGTCACTTCTGAGCGTGTGCGTGATGAAAGTGAGTGTTAAGCAGCAGACGCAGCCAGCATGCTCCCACAGAGACAACACACACACACACACACACACACACACACACACACACACACATACACCTACACACTCACACCCTCACACCCATACAGATTGGGAAAAAGTCTCTTGATGATCTTTCAACAGATCTGCAGAAGTGGCTTAGGCAGCTAGGGCACCTCTGGGACCCTTCACAGACTTAGACACACATGTATACGCCACACACGCACAGAGACACACTCACACACCTTCCAAACTTATACAGCACTCTTGTCAGATATATAGTACTTAATTTGTATATGAGGATCACAGACGGGCTACTGACCTGATGATAGGGATTTTCAGACTATTTACTTTAGTGTGCTTACCGAATTGCTTTGTGAAACCAAACCGAAACTAACCGAATGTATGAAAACATGAGCTTTGGTTCAGACCTTGGTGCAGACTTTCAGGTGTGAAAGCCCTCTTAAACTACGTGTGCGAGCGTTGGCAAGTACCAGTCCAGCAACAGGCCTATAGGACCTTAAGTACGTTAACTAACTCACGTGACCCAAGTGACATGATGTTTAACATGTGGTAAACTTTGTTTAATGGTTGTAGTTTGGTTAGGTTAGCAACAAAACCACTTGGTTACGTTTAGGAAAACATTGTGGTGTGGGTTAAAATGGGAAAAATAAGTACATTACGTAAGTCACGTGACTTTAATTTTAAAATTTTAAACTTTAAAATTGAGTTTGCTTGACACATCCATCCACCCCACTACCCTCCTTAGGGCATTTTTTCCGCGCCGGGCGCTGAGTGTTTTTTTTTTCCGAGAGTTGAAAACTGTTCACCTTTGGGAAAAACGCTGCACTCGTCACTGTCACTTTTTACTCAGCTGTCCAATCACAGTAGAGGAGGGGCGGGACAAATACTTCCCGTAGCAACGGTTAATATCCTGGAACCGGGCTTTGTCGAACCTCAGCTCTTGCACCAAACGGTGGTACTCGCTGAGATCTTTCCTCGCCCTCAAAATCTCATGAACCCACATAAGGCGAGTCCGTCCTCTCTCTCTACCTGCTTCAGCCTTCTCTTCATACAGAGCAAGAGCCAGAGCAAGTACTCTACTCTGTGTTGACATTTTTACATCCACTAAAGTTAGCTAAAACTACTTGCAACAAATGTATCATAGCAACCAAAGCAGTCGGAAAAAACGCTGCACCTCAAAAATGCCCGCTAGTGCTCCCTGCTGGGCGTTGTCAGAAGAGCAGCTGGCGTTTTCAGCTGGCAAAAAAGCTTTGGTGGACACGGGGCCTTACATGTCGCTCTTCTGCCACTAGAGGTCGCAGCCTAATGAAACATGTAAATAATAACTGTTAATGTTAATAATTAACAACATTAACAATGATATAATAAACACATGCTAATGGGATTAATATGTTATTAACTGTACTCTTTTTCATGGTGGAGTCACACCCACTTGCTAAGCTGCAAGTCTTTCAGCAATAAGGAAGCATACAACAAACATCATATGAATTTTACCTGATGAGCGTTAGAGGACTGAAACATTTTTTTGACAGTCAAGAGTTCCTGATCCTACAGTAGGCACTATGTAGAAAAACCTGGTAACTTTTTAATGAATAATATAATAGCATTTATGACATATCATTGGGATGGTACTACACTTATTATCGTTGTCACCATAACCACACAAGTCAAATTTTCAGCTAATCAAGAAATATACATTTTTACAAAGCCCTGTAATAAACAATGTACTCTTATCTTGTTTTGTACTTAGTACTTAACCTCCGTATATTCTTCCAAGTTCTCCTCATCCTCTTCTCTTGACATATTTCATGTTGAGAGACTTCATGGGAGTTCATGGGAATCAGGGCTTTACACTGACAAAGAAGCAGTTATCTAGCTGACAGACTGCTATGCCTACCTTAGTGATTTACGAGTAACACCAATAGAAAAAGAAGAGCAGAACAAATATCATTAAATAGGACTGATTTTAATATTGCCAGATAACACAGAACATAAGCCACAAAATAGGTCTCTTTCTCCCTGCCGTTGTTGTCTTGTGGCTGTAGGAGCCTCCTGATGCTGTGCTTTGTGTTGACTGTGATTGAGAGTGACCCCTGACCTCTCTGGCTCTATGGAATTCCATACATGGTGCGTCTGTGACCCTCTGACCTCCAGCTGCGCTCTGATTCTATTGGCTGAAAGGCTCCCAGTGCCTTACAGCAAAGTGCCGCCAGTCAGAATCAAGTGGTCAAAGGTCGAGACTCGTGGAAATGAGGCGATGGAGTATGGACTGCCTTTTTACAGCACGGCCACAATACCATCATTCTGTGCACACAGTGGTGCACATGAGAAAAAGAGAGGGAGACAGACAGTGATAGACGAGAGAATTTAAGAGGAACAGAAGGCATTAAACTATTTTAGCAGGATTTAGTTTTTTTGTAGAATGAAACTGCGGTGACATTACATAATAAATGGGACCAAGTCAGCTTTTTTGATGGCCAAGCCAGTATCAGGGCTGAAAGGATTTTTCAGATTTATTTCAACTTGGATCATACTAACATAGTTTTGGCCATCATTCCTATTGGGTATGATAACATTGTACTCACCAAGTTAATTGCAGAGATCTCATAATGAGGCGACATTGTCACAAAAGGTCCAGCAGGGCAAGAAATGAGAACAGTCAGACAATTAGACATGTTAAGGTAAAAGCCAATAGCTTAGCTGAGCTTTCTAAACCCTCTTAAACCACTTTATTTGAGGGTAAAACAAGAAGTGAGTTCACCTGTAGTATTGGAAATAAGATCTGGTTGCTTAAAGGAAAAAAAAGATCACTCTAAAATAGCTCTGGCTAACCTGGGGGTCTATTTAAAACATGTATGAACATCTGACGGCTCATGTTCCTTGTCCCATCTGACTTATTTTTAACAATGTTGCGCCTTTCAGTGATCTCTGCAATTAATTTGTGAGTATATATGATGTTATGATAAATGATAGAAATGATGGCCCAAACTACAAGAATAAGATCAAAAATGTAATAAGCATCAATTATCCTTAATGACACAAGTCTCAAGTAAGAATGTGCATGTATAACACCAACACAAGATCAATCATTTGTTAGAGCTAGTGGCTATTTAACATCTAACGTAAAACACGACGACTTACACTTGCAATTTAGAAGGTACTATCTGGTGTGACTTGAACAAATTTAGTTAAATGAAAAACACAATCAGTTTGACATCTTAAACACTTCCCTCAACAACCCAAAGTTATGTCTGCGTAAATCAGGAGTGAATGGTAAATAAAATTATGCATTTTATACTTGACTTGTGATTTAATCCCACACCTCTGAAGTTACTCCAACTGCTCCAAAACTGTAACCCCAAAGCTCTGCCTTTCAGGTTGTGGGAACTTCAAAGATCTGATAACTTAGCACACGCTCAACGATGTCAATGTCCAGGCTGTCCAAAACTTTCTGTGATTCCTCTGTAGTCTATCTGTACTTCAAGTATCCCCCACCAGCCCTACCCCGACCCCCAAACTTCTGTCTTTGTCAAAGGGAAATGCCCTCCATCTTGCAGACAGAGGTGGGTGGGGGTGGAGGTGAGGCTGTCAACAGTGGCAGCACCTGGCTGTGGAGCAGCCTTGATCAAGGCCCTGGATTGGACATGAACATAGAACGCTCATCTACCCCGTACCGCTCAGCCCGTGACACTGTTACAGGACGGGCTGACAGATGACGCCTTAACTGTCTCTCTGCCCGGCTTTGAATGTCCTTTAAAAACAGGCAGGTACAGGAGAGTGGAGGAGAACGAGAGCAGTCCTCCTTCTTTTTGTCTTCATGCTGACAGGTCAAAGACAAGTTCCCCTCAATTTGGTCTTTGCACTTGTCTTTGCTCCTTTTCCCCTTTTCGTGCCAACCCCCTCTGCCTTCATCTGTCTCTGTTCTTCTTCTATGTTCTTCATGCAGAAATAATTAACTGTAGTCACACAACATATAATACATGCAGGTTTTGAGCCCTTTCCATCCTCCTCTCTGCTTTGCAACCACCTTCATTCTCCCTGCAGAAATGACGCTGCCTCCGACCCGTCTGTCCTCCTATCCCTCCATCCCTAACCCCATCCGCAGCATGCTGTTTTCTGTTGCTGCTGCTGTGGGGATTACTTTTCACGGAGGGAGGGAGCGAGGTGGAGAACTGGAAAGCGAGAAGAGAAGGTCCAGAAAAGAGCCCTAAAATAACTGTCATGCAAGTGGACAGGCAGTGATTAAGGATTTAACTGATCATCCTGGGGCTGACAGTGAACCAGCTATTATCTAGCAGGAATCAAACGCTGCTCAAAGCCCTGGGAGGCTCTCTGCGCCTCTCAGCATCTCTCAGCTCCTCTCAGAGGCCTGGCCAACATGAAAGGAGACGTCAGGGTCTGGCAGCTGACAAGCCATGGAGAGAGAGAGAGAGAGTAAAGTAATGAGATCTTTATTTTGGCCGTTACCTCAGGGACTGTTGATCTGTGTTGTGGTGATGTGCAGCAGAATACAAAGACCCTCTCTGTTTGTTTATGTGGGAACTCTGTGTGTGTGTGTGTGTGTGTGTGTGTGTGTGTGCATGTTGGATGTCAGTCAAAATTAGAGGAGTAAAAGTCATTCATTAATCTTGCAAAGCCTAACCAATGACAGGAAACTAGATGCTACCAGAAGAAGAAATTAATAACTAGATGAATAAAAGTAAATCTTATTGCGAATGTGGTGAGAACATAATTACAGTTAGGAGGAAATAAGTGAATTGGTCTCTGTGTGTGCTTTATGTTGGTGTGGCTTCGCTGTTTGTGTTCTTCATCAAAGGCCTTTCCATGACACAAGAGACTTTACACTTGATCCTCCTGCTGATCTCCCCACTGAAGTATGTGCTTCTGTGTGTGTGTGTGTGTGTGTGTGTGTGTGTGTGTGTGTGTGTGTGGACACCATGCTGCACCATGTTGTGGTAAAGTCTTTGCACTGTAGTAGTTAAGCTTCACATCCTGGATGTGTTATACATAGTACAATACTAGCACTACTGTCTTCTGCTTTTGAGATAATGCACAAGCAATTGGATAGGAACGGCAGTGGTCATGAGCAACAGACCCAAGGGAGTAAGACCATAGACTGTATATAAAGATGGTCGACGCGTCTCCACTTCTTCCCACTATACAAAAGTGAAGCCAAAATAGTGCTGCCATCTTGCGCTGGTGCCGTCATTTGGAGCCAGAGTCTAAGCAGCAGTTATCGTGTTCAGTTATCGAGAACAGGAGGTGTTTTCTGTCAGCGATAAGAAAAAAGATAAGAAAAACCTATCCTGCATTTAGCTGCAGCAACCAGGATCTTATAGACCTGCTTGTGTGTCTTATCCTTTTCCTTTTTCTTATACTAACCTCCACGCATACATGCTTACACGTTATACGCTCATCCACATATACACACACATCTGGGATCCACAGTTACAGCTGCACGCCATTTTAATGAATACAGGAAGAGGGCCTGCGCCATTTTGGGGCTAACCCTTTCTTGAGCTTCGCGGGCTTGCCTGCCATTTTGGATCAGTGTGTAACGAAACCACTCACACGGTCACGTCCGCCATTTTCCTTGCTCTTCCCCCTCTGTTGTCTCAGGCACACACACACAAACATACCCACACCAACACACATGTACAAATGATTTCTGATTGGTGTATGCCTTTATATTTGTTTAGAATGGATGATTTATTGACTTAAGTTGTTGATCATTAATCTATGCTAAGGTTAAATAAATCCTATTAAAATTGTTGCCCGTGGTTATTTGTGTATTGTGTTGACGTAACAGCTGGTTGTGACACTTAGTGCTCGGATTCACTGTCCTCCTTATCATTGTACTATAGTGTTTAATTATTGGCATTTACAGGTGGTCAAAACTCTTTCTGAGACTGTTTTAACATTTGGTTATTGGTCCCTGGGTGGTGCCCTGTATTTATTCATCTTTAATATTATTTGTTATAAAATAAATAACTTTATTAATATTTCTAAAATAAAAATCTTTGATATTTAGCTAATAACCTGCCCTACCAGATCCCAACTGTATTCCAGTGCGACTTTTTATGTTTGTGGCAGCTATCACCATGCCTCTGTTTTTGGTTGCTTTGTTTTGATGCGCAATATTATCCTTAAAGTTATGAGGACAAATTAAAACAAAATATTAGACTAACTTTACCCTTTCAAACACAGCAAAAGATGCACAAGTAATAAAGTTCCTCATCATGCTGTTATGACCTAGTCGCAATACTAACAAAATATAATGACGTTTCCTTTACTTGTTACATAATTTTTTCAGATTTTTATCTTAAAGAGGTGGTATTATGCTAATTTTCAGGTTCAAAATCTTAATTAGGGGTTGTACCAGAACAAGTTTACATGGTTTAAATTTCAAAAAACACCATATTTTTCTCATACTGCACATTGCTACAGCTCCTCTTTTCACCCTATGTGTTGTACACTCCGCTCTTGAGCTACAGAGTGATGCATCTTACTTGTACAAAATCTTTTTTGGGAGTTGCACATGCGCAGTTCCCAGGTAAGGACTACTAGCCAATCAGAAGCAGAGAAGGACGGGTCGTAAGAAACAAGGTAGTGTGATCCAAATCAAAGCCGCTTCAGACTGCGACTGTAACCTAGCAGATGGTATAAGTTACTCACAAGTCCACAACCACACAACATCATTGTTCCACATCTTACCATCAGGACTAAACGTTGAACTGTTGCCGGTGTTCTGACGATCTATGCTGCTTTGCCAAAAAAAGCTAACATAGCGCAAATCGATAGACTCGACTCTACTCGGCCCTGCTCCGTTTTCCATTGCAGGTAGTACCCAGAGAATGTACGTAGCTACTCGTCATAGCGACGCCACACACAATTGCCGCGACGTAATGTTCAATGCGACACACACACCAGCGATCCACACAGCTTTCTCTTTTTTAAGTTAAAACGTTTCAACATTCCTCAGAATGTAAAGACAGATAAGCGGTATGAAAACCTTCCAGCTGTGTTTTCCTCTGCCGTTGTTGCTGCAGCGGTCTGTGTGACGGCGGGAGCAGAGGGCTCTGTGAGCGGGCGGCTGGCCGGCCTCACATGCTCCTCCCGCAGGTTGGCGCAGACTTCCCCCGCAGCCACATGCGGAGCTCCTCAACTCCGAAAATATTTAAGCACATTTTTGTTCCGCCATCACTTCTCGTAAAACTGTCAATATCCAAAATCTACACAGTTGATTTCTCACCTCAAAACTTCTCAGAAGTGGATTTAGTGATGAAATTACATACGAAAAGTGTAAAATATAAAACTTTCTGTTGCTGGCCTCTGTCTGGCGCACACAATGATGATGCAGTGAATAGTGATTTTCTCTGACCAATCAGCAGTCTGTCGTGTTTTCATTTTACATTTTAGTATCCCTCAGCTCGCTTGGAACCTGGAAGGAGGTGAGGTGATGCGAAAAAAAGTACCTGGAAGGAGGTACAACATTTCTACAATTGAAAACCAAACAAAGGCGAGTCGAGCCAATGGGCCTCTGCTCAGACTAGCTTGGTTTGAGGGCATGCCTGACCCCGCTAGCCACTTGGCAAGCTTTATGGTGCGTTTTCACTGTGACGTCAAAAGTAAAGGAAGTGAAGAGCTGGACTACAAACGAGCTGTTTTCAAGAGGTTCAGAGCAGAGCTTTCTGTGGGAGATGGGAACTCCCTTTGGGCTGGACTTTGGTCTTTTTCAATTTGCAAACCTGTTACATGCACAAAAAAGTTTTATAACTCAATAAAGGAGAGGGAAAAAGCCAAAAAGCATAATACCACCTCTTTATACTTATGGGGACAAGTAAAGATAGTTTCCTTGCCGCAACAAAATTATATTTATTTCTAATCATTGTTATGATTATTTTCAAATATTTTTCCTTTGGCATCTTTTGCCTTCATTGGACAGAGCTACAGAAGGAAAGGTCGCCAGATCCAGAATCTAACCGGGGAAAGCACCCCAACCACCAGGCCAAGGGATGCCCATAGGTTTTCTTGCAAACACCTTACTAGGTGAGACAAGATGTATCAACAACCCCAGAAATGTATTGCATCAACTAAGAAAGACACATTTTCAAGTTTACTAAGAGCCAGAAGAGCTGGATCTGGTGTCCATCTGATTCGCAGTCAAGTAAACAGTTCTTACAGTGTCTCTTATTGGACACTGTGTGAAATTATTTAAAAGAATACCATACTTGAACAAATATTAGAAGTGTTTAGCTGTAACTGGACCCGGTGACAGCATCGTAATGGGCTTTCTGTAGTACAGCTTCTCAACTTGCCTGGCCCCGTGGTGGCTATGGTGTGAGCATCCTTCACATAAGGTGCCACTTTCTTCTGTATCACTTTCTTCTGTGTTGTTCACACTATAGCAGCATTGCACGTTCCCATGTAGCAGCCTTGAACTTGGTACTTCTAATTTCTCATTGTCTTCAAGGGCCACCGCATTTTCTGTGCTTTAGCTGCAAGACACACACACACACACACACACACACACACACACACACACACACACACATGCATACACATACCAATGCACACAAGCTCACTCGCTCATGCAGAGATGAGTGCTGTGTTCCTTCCTGAGGTCCCTTCACACATTAGACCAGCTCTAATAATAAAAGGGAGAGGAGTCAGAGTGGATCCTTTGAGTGTTCAGTTGAGGGCGGGTGACCCACTTATCCATTCCTCAGGCTTTGTCTGGGCCTCTGGGTTAACCCACTTACCCACTCCCCAGGCTTCTGCCAGGCCCTGGAGTGAAGGCCGGCTTCTTTTCTCATCAAACAACTGCTCTTAATAAAGGCCAGGGGCTGGGGAGCCTGAAGCCCACGGAGCCCTGTGTGTGTGTGCGTGTGTGTCACATACAACAGGGCAGAGGATCAGCACAAAAACCCACTTACACGGTACTCAATAATTTTCTGGTCAAACAGGGAATTGCTCCTAAACATTTATCATCGTTTGCTGTATCGACATGCAGAGTTTCTGCTTG